>NW_020837951.1:4123654-4299754 GCF_003676395.1 Aethalodelphis obliquidens
TGTGTGTGTGTGTGTGTGTGTGTGTGTGTGTGTGTGTGTGTGTGTGTATGTGTGTGCACTCCTGGTGTGGCATATGTGCCCAACTATGTAATCTCCTTGAGAACAGAAAGTACACCTCTGGATGCAGTTAACTCTTTAGATAGATGGAGATGGAGACGGACCAGACTCTCCTCTCCCATCAGGACAAAGGAGTCTCTGGGGTGATGGACAGTGTGGCATAACGTGTAAGGACCATGACAAGCTGTGGACTCATACCAGCCACAGTCCAAGCCCCCACTCTGCTATTTGCCCTCTGTGTGACCCTGGGCATGTTATGAGTCTTTCTGAGCTCCGACCTTGCCTAGTTGAGATCATATATGTAAAAGTCTGGCACTTAGCAGGTATTCAGCAATGGGAACTGTTGGTGTCACCAAGTTCTTTTGATTTGCACAGTGGTTAGGACCTCAGGCTGCAGAGTCCCAGACCTGGCTTGAAGCCTGGCTCCTCCACACACATGCTGGACGACTGTGGGCAAGTTGTGTAGTTTCTCTAAGCCTCAGTTTCCCCATCTGTAAAATGGGAATGACAGCAATCCTGCCTTTTAGGATTGCGGCAGAGGTTTAAGGGAGGTGATGCCTAAGAAGGGCCAGCACAGTGCCTGGCACATAGTGGGCTCCACGAAGGGCAGCTGCTATCGGCTGGCACAGAGAGGGTGTCAGCTGGCCAAATGGGTCACCAGCCAGGAGCTTCCTGGAAACCCAGACTCCAGGCCTCAGCCTCCAGGCACCCTCCCACTCCGGGAGAAGTCAGGCCCGCGAGCATCCTGCCAGGAGATCCTGGGAGGATCTGCCGCCAGGAGCACGCGGCTGCCTAAGGAAAGATGGGGCTTTCAGAAGCCCCAGGCAGATGCTTTTAGAAGGGAAGTTTCTGAAAGACTTGCTTAAACCTCCGAATTTATGCCCACTGGGTGCCTAGAGAGAGAGCAAAATCTTGAGTGACAATTTATAAAGGTTTTGAAGGCAGACACGAAGCCCGGCACCCGGTCCTGAGGGATCCTTCGGAATCACCTCAGCAGGCTCCCTCAAACGACTTGGGGAAAATTCAGAGCATGGCAGACCAGGGGCTTGTTTAACTTGCGGAAAGTAAACACATCGCAGCCACTAACCCTAAAGCATCGCGCTGCTCGTCCCGCCCACGGGGCTCCAAACATGCAGCCTGGTGGGAGACCAGGATGCAGTGAACGTGTCTGTCCCAGCACGGCAGGGCTCTTGGTGATTCCTTCAGTCAACCCGCAGCATCCTGCAGCCAGGAGTGGGTACCTTGGTCCCCATCAACGCTGGGAGGGAGGGGCTGGCACTTAGACCTACTGTTGACTTCTGGACTTGTCTCTCAGCCCTCTGTTCTCTGTCTTGTTTATCCTACTTGCTCTGGCCCCTGCAGCTCTCAGATCCAACTGGGAGCCCCGCCGGACCTGGCTTCACTCTCTGCCCAGCCTCCTCTCAGCATCTGCCTCCCCTGATGCTTCACTGCAGCCTCCTGAATTCCAAGTTCCTCCTTGCCTTGGAGGCACAAAACCTTTTATTTTGCCTAGAACAGTCTCTATCTACTGCCCAGCCAAACACAGACACATACACATTCCCACCACCATGCCATAACTGACCACTCTATTCATCCCAGGAGGTTGGGCTGAGATGTCACATCCTTGGACTTGAACTTGCATAGCCTCCTGGCACCGCAGCCACCTCCACAGTGCTTAACCCTAGGGAAGAGGTAGTTGCCCTATTGTCTGTCTTCACCAGGGCTTTGAGCTGCCTGCAGGCAGGAACTCAGGCTCTCTTGCCCACAGAGGTCTCCCCAGGCCCAGCACGCTGCCTGGCACCTAATAGCCCCTCGAAAAACATTTTGCAAAGGGTGGAATAAGCAAATGAAGGGGAGGCTCCCAGCAGTTCTCAGGGAGAAAGCCATTCAGATGCACAGAAATCAAGGCTTTGGGACATTCCAGGGACTCACTCAAGGTTTCAGAGCCAATAAGAGTGTGCAGGAGACTGGGAGCTCATGACTGTGGTCATGGGGCCTGGAGAGTCTGGTCCAGGGGAAGTATGCAGTGCTGAATGCATGAATGAATGAATGCATGAATAGATGATGGAAGGATGGATGGATGGATGACACACAGCCTAGAGAGGAACTGAGGCCTCTCAAATCTGGCGATCCAGTGCATTTTCCCCCTCCCACCTCCCCCTGAATATCCTTTTTCCTAGAAAGCTTCTTCTCCCCCAGTCAAAAGTTGATTTACCCTGAAGCTAATGAAGCTTAGGCTTCAGGGCCCCTCTCTGTGCCGGGCCCCTTCCAAGGCCTTGGGCTTCATTTCCAACATCATTTTAAATTCTGTGCTCTGTTTCTTTTTTATTTGTTTGTTTGTTTTTTGGCCGCACCATGTGGCTTGCAGGATCTTAGTTCCCTAACCAGAGATTGAACTAGGCCCCCAGCAGTAGCAGTGAGAGCCCTAACCACAGGTCCACCAGGGAGTTCCCTGTACTCTGTTTCTTAAAAAGAGATCCCTGAATTGATAAGCTACAGGCCACACAATACCTGCCTCCACCTCTGCTCCCACCTCACCTGACTCATCTTGGTGTCAAGATTCAGCTCTAGCCATCCAGTCTAGGAGACCTTCCCTCGCCTCCCCCCATCCAGGCACAGCTGCCCTCAAGCGCTGAGCACGAATCCCATCCAGACGGCCGTCACCACATCTGTACCACTTTGCTGTTTGTTTCGATGCCTGTTTCTGTCTACGAGATTGTAAGCTCTTTGAGGGCAAAGCCTATACCCAGATTGGTCTACCCCCGTATCCTTGGTGCCAAGCTCTGTGTCTCGTACACAAGCAGTTAATTCTGTTAATTCAAGCAGTGAGTGAATGCGTCTGCCACTGCTTTCCTCACAGAATCCTAGAGTTGTCTGTTCTTGTCCATTTCAGACCTTTGCTCAGGCCAGCCCCTCCCCTGGAGCCCCTCCTCTCCTTTCCAGCCACTGGAATCCAACCCACCCTGCAGCCCCAGCCCAGGCGCACAAGCTGCCCTGGGTGCTCCAACGCTGCTCCCACCTTCACTCCCAAATAGGCCTCTCAGCACCTCTCCTTCTGCCTTTGATAACTTTTATTAGTGGTTTTAATGTGCAAAGTCTGGTTCTTCCATAAACTCCTTGGAAACCAATTCTTAAACCTCTTGCGTTTCCACCAGCGTCTTGTGCATTATAGGTGTGTGATAAATATTTGCTCATTGACTGAGGGGCTCATTAATAGTTTCAAATGCATATCATACAAGAATTTTAAGTCAGTGTCTCTGTTCTTAAAGATCTCTGGGAGACAGTGGGAAAATGTGAATGGAATTCATAACGGGAACATTAAAATGGCATTTTAGTGTGGCAATATGGCCAGACTGACTAGTGTCCAGCAAAATTGACCCAAAAAGTTGCCAGAAACTTTTCCAGTTCCCTCAACTGCAATGCTATGGCCACAAGGTCGCCTCTCTCCATGTCTTTTGGGGCGCCCCCATCTTTGCAGGAGGCCGCGGCCTCTGAGCTTCGGCTAGCTGGGGCTTTTTCTCTGCTGTGGCGAGGCAGCTTGGATGCTGTGCCATTGGTCCCAAATGGCCAGCCACCTGGCAGTGATGTGGCCTTTCACTAATGTTGTACCTTGAAATCAAAGCGCTTCTGATTCTCCACTTTCATTCCTCTGGACAAAACACAAAAGATTTTGATCCACACAAAGAAATTTATCTTGTTCGCTTCTGTGTTCATTGGTCCCCCCCAATATGTATTGTTTGGTTCATATAAAAGATCAAAAAACCCCTCTTTCTAGCTCATTATGTGTTCTCTACAATGCTCTTGGTGAGCTATTCTCCCCCTGTGTGCCCTTCATGTTGACCTTTCTGCTCATTGACCCACATCAGTCAGTTTCTTGACCGAACCCTGATGTGCCTTTAAATTATTGGGTGGAAAAATACAGCTGTTTTCTTTATAAAGCACATTGACTTGCTTCTCTGAAATGCTGTACTTCGTTCCACAACGAGAGTGTAAGGGCTAGGCTGGGACTCTGGTCCACCGTGAGCTTAATTTTTGCTGGACCAAATCAATTCCGTTTTAAATCCTAAATGAGTTCATGCTGAGAAAAACACAACGAAAGCAAGCCCTTGGAAGGTAATGCGCCAGGGAAACCAAGCTGTGCGGTGGCCAGTGATGACTCAACACACCAGCCCCGACGCTAAGCAGTTTATCGCTTGAGTTATAGAGCCTCACTCTGTGGATTGCTAGAAATGCTTTCTATTTTTTTAAACTCCAACGTGGGTGAGGCTGGAGACAGATAAGCCCTGACAGAAACCAGCAAATGTATGGAACCTGGAACTAAGGAAAAGGAAACAGATTCAAAAGGGGGAACTTAGATGGCCATGAGAGGTCCAGTGGTTAGGACTCCATGCTTCCACTGCGGGGGGCCTGGGTTCAATCCCTGGTCGAAGAACTAAGATCCCGCAAGACGCATGGCACGCCAATAAATAAATAAAATTTTTTTAATTAAAAAAAATAAAATGGCCATAAAACGAATGGAGTCAGGGGACGGAAGCAAACAATGGATAGAGAAGCAATTAAACTAAACCATCTCATTTCTATAATCTCTGTATTACATTCAAGAGATCCTGGACCATGGATGAACTAATAATGAATTCTCCACATGTTGATGTTTTTCTGGTCCAGCGTTTCTCAGCCTCAGCACTATTGGCATTTGGGGAGATGATTCTCTTTTGCGGGGGGGTGCAGGCATCCTGTGCATTGTTGGATGGCATCCTTGGCTTCTACCCACTAGATGCTGGTAGTAGCCCCCTTCCCAGTTGTGATAACCAAAAGCATCTCCTGACATGGCCAGATGTTCCCTGGGGAGCAAAACTGCTCCCCCGCCCCAGCTGAGGACCACTGGTCTACTTCCAGAATGTCATAGTCTCTTCCATAAGATAGTGTCTCATTTAAATCAGTCTTCATTACATCCTTGAGCAGTAAACAAGGTAGTTATTAGCACCCATACTTCACAAATGAGGAAACAGGCTTGGACATTAAGCCACTTGACCAAGAACCCTCAAGAGAGCTAGAAACTGAATTGTTTTCACCCTTAGCCAGGGCGAGCCCACCTGCTTCAGGGCACACAGTTTCAGGAAGCATGAGATGGGGTGGGCAACAGTAGTTTTCAACAAGAGCACAAAGTGGAAAAAGATAAGCCCTTGAGTGGATTCGTCTCGTGATACATTTATAAGTTCAGATTTAAGACATTTACCTAAAGTCGATTGATGAGAATACGGTTGTCTTGAGGAACGGAAGTGTTAGAAGCAGGATAATGGAAAAAAACAAAAGTGCCCACGTATTAAGTGCCCTCCTGGGCCTGGCACACCTGTGTCATCTCATGGAACCCTCACAACTCCCCCATGGCTGGTGCCAACTGTAACAGCCCATTTTACAGAGAGGAAACTGAGGCTCAAAGGTAAATAACCTCACACGTGGCACAGCAAGAAAGCGGCTGAGACAGAACGTGCCCTGGGATCTGCCTGGCTCCATGGCCTGACATCTACACCGCCTTTGTCTCCAGTCTGGTGGCTGCAGTTTTATATCTGCCTGGGCTACCAACTTATTTTTTTTAATTAATTCTTATTGGAGTATAGTTGCTTTACAATGTTGTGTTAGTTTCTACTGTACAGCAAAATAAATCAGCTACACATATACATATATCCCCTCTGTTTTGGATTTCCTTCCCATTTAGGTCACCGCAGTGCATTAAGCAGAGTTCCCTGTGCTATCCAACTCATTGCTGTATCTTTTGTGGTGGTATGAAAACACCAGCTGCAGCCTGGAATTGTTTTCACAGTCCTCGTTTACACGGATTCAGGAGCTTGAAAGGAGAGTCAAGGGGCGATTTCATTTAAAGCTGAATGTTATCAACAACCAACAAATGCTCACATCCTGTTTTTGTTTTTTTAACAAGTACGAAAGTCAGACAAGAAGCACCCAACACTTACAGTATATGCTAAAACCAACCAAAATGTAGTACGATTGTGACTGTGCCTTTGTTTCTTTTTGCCCAGCCAGCCAGAGGGTCCTGGAGCGATGGCCCAGCAGATGTGTCTGAGGTTTAACAGAGCCCGGTTCCCAGGGCCACAGCAATCACTCTGCACACTGGCCTCCAGAAACGGATTTACCCAGCCTAGAAGTCCAGCAGGGTCTGAGCTTGGTTCCAATCCTCCTGGTCTGTGACACATTCACTGCAGGACCAGCACAAACACATACACCCAAAATGAACCAATTCAAATCATTGCTAACAAGCTGGTGGTCTCCACCGTTAGCATTTCATACAGAACACTTTTAATTGTGTTTCCTTCCCATTATACTTTTTAAACAGTTAAAGATGCATTTTCTTAACAAGCAGTTTGAATCAGACACTTTACGAGAACTCTGATGCTTCTAGAGACAGGTGAATGACTTGAAAACCACTGAAATTAGAAATAGGGGTTTGGGGCTTCCCTGGTGGTACAGTAGTTAAGAATCCGCCTGCCCACACAGGGGACACAGATTTGAGTTCTGTTCCGGGAAGATCCCACATGCCTCAAAGCAACTAAGCCCGTGCACCACAACTACCGAGCCCGCGTGCCACAACTACTGAAGCCCACGCACCTAGAGCCCGTGCTCTGCAACAAGAGAAGCCACCGCAATGAGAAGCCTGTGCACTGCAACGAAGAGTAGCCCCGGCTTGCCGCAACTAGAGAAAGCCCGCGCGCGGCAACAAAGACCCAACGCAGCCAAAAATAAATAAATAAATAAAATTAAAAAAAAAAAAAAGAAATAGGGGGTTGAAATTTTGTCCACAGGACCAGTCGTAAATCAAGAAAACTTTGTCTTTCAAATACAGGAAAAGTGGCCTAAATTCTACTATGAGCAGCCCTTGAGCCTGGAAGATTCTGGAAGGTGCTGGAAGCCACTGCTGACTTATTCATCCAGGACTCAGAATCCTTCCTGGAGGAATGGCCTTCCCACCACTGATCTGAGAGGAGTGTTCAGAAGGGGGCTGAGCTCATCCCCCAGGAACCCGCATTCTGAGGTCTTCATTAACGTTTCAAAGCCAAAGCCCTCCTTTTTTAGAGGGACAAAGAGGAAGGCGGGGCCCCTCCTCCAGCAGATCTGTCCCACCCATCCACTCCAGGTAGTGGTAAAAAGCCTGGGCGGGAGCAGGTCTCCTTTCTGAACCGACCACAGGGCTGGGCACTGCTGCAGCCCCTGCTTGCTCGCCCTTGCTCACCGGAGGATGTGCCTGGGTGCCAGGAAGCTGGAAGCTTTGATTTAAAAAGAGGAAAAAAGAAAAAAAGGACAGAGAGAGAAAGAGTTGCAGGGATCGACAACCCCGTAGCTTTCCCTAGAAAAATGAAAGCTGCCCACCAGCCTGCCGAGACTGGGTCCTTAAGATGGGCAGCTCAGTTTCAGCCCCCCTTCCTTGTGTTTTACTTTCTCCAGTTACATTGTAAATTGAACGAAAAAGGATCTGAGCAATCAAAGGCATATTCTCTGCAATACATAGCGGAATATAACATTTTCCCATTTCACTCAAACATGATAAAAATACTGACCTACGCTGGGTTGTGTGCCCGACGGTGTGTTTGTCTGCCCGCCTTCTTTGCATTGTGTCTACCTGCGTGCCGATGTTCACCAGCATCAATGTTTATTAGAGATGTTAGGCTCTTAGTGTGGCTGAGTGTGGTTGCCTAATTTTGTAGAGCATCCAATTTGGACACACTGGCTCTAAATAAATGGTTCCCCGTGATGACGATGATAAGGATCCCAGCAGCGGCGCTGAGTCTTAGGAAATAGAACTCGGGTTGGGGTGAAAATCTATGAACCCTTAGGATCTAAGGAGGGTCGAGTCATCTGGTCCCGGAGGGCTGAGTTTCTCCTAATCTCCACCCCTGATCAGAATCTACCTTTTCACCCTTCAAGGTCCAGTTTCAGGACTGTTCCTTTATAAAGCCTTCTGAGTCGTGCTCAGGGCTTCCTCCCCCCAAATCTGAACCTTTCCGGGTAGTGCAGAAACTTGAAACTTACAGGGGGGTGACCCATGACATTGCTTGTCTTATTATCTGTGTGTGTGTGTGTATGTGTGTGTGTGTGTGTGTGTGTGTGTGTGTGTGTGCACAATAGTAAGAGCTAATGTTTCCTGAGAGCTTTCTTGGATGCAGGGGCTATGCTAAGCAATATATATGTCATACATATGAAATACATATATATAGATATTCTGTCTCTCCAGCTAAATAATTAACTCCTTATGGGCAAGAGCTAAGTTCTGAACTTGTTTCTATGCCCCCAAGAGAGCTTAGGATGGTGCAGAGTACTCAGTAAACATTCAATAAATATTTCTTGGCTGTCAACAAATCCCAAGAAATTAGTAGAGTTCACTCTGGAAGGAATGTTGAGTGAAACAATAATGGAATCGGATTCATCCATGAACATTTTTTTGACTGCCTGATGTACAGGTATAACCAATCTGGGTTGTCATTCATTAACTAATTGTGTATCGCGGCCAAAGAGCATGGGTCTGGAAGTCAGGTGACATAAATCTCATCCCACTTCTGTGACCGGGTCAGGGTAGTGCCTTGGGCGAGTCTCTTCCCCTCTCTGGGTCTTAATAGCCTCAAAAAAGGAATTGGACTAGATGGCTGTAAACCTCCTTCCAGCCCCAGAAGGATGTGATTCTACAGCTCTACCTACAAATGCACACGCTTCCTGTTTGTGACATAAAGCCCCACAGAAAAACAAAGTCGGCGAGAAATTATGAAAAACATCGGGTGCCGTGATCATTTGCACCCTCTAAGGATGCTCAATTCAATAAATTCCACCCCTGTACCCAGCCTGCCTTTCCAGGGCGACAGAAGATTCAAGGCTGTCAGTGGAGCAAACCAAACAGTCTCTCCCCATAATTGTATTGACAGGATATCAGCCGAGTTCCGATGGCAGGAAGGGTGCACCCTGACAGGTTCTGTAAAGGAGCCTTGAAGGCTATTGTAGCAGGAGCCTCTGTTGAGTCACAGAGTTCTGGGGAAATGAGAATCAAGCAGGGAGAAGCTTGGCTCCTTCTCTATTTAATTTTATTCTTCCCAGAGAGTCACATTTGAAGGAAAACTGGCTAACCACACGTCACTTTATACAATAGAATAGATGCCCTTTCTAATGGAAAACATTTACATCTTCTTGTGACCACATTAAAACATGGAGCTGATTCAATCAGCCCCACTCAATAGCCAGTTGGCTTGGTTTTAAATGAGGCAAAGAGTTGTTGAGCTCTTGCTGATACAATATCTGCTTGGATGTCTGAGGTTTTCACTTTTCACTTGGTTACGGTGGCATCTTGCAGACATGTTCTTGAATAACTGATGCGTGTACGTCCCGGTAAATTCCATGGGTGTGAAACAGCAGTGTTGTGTTTGTTCAGGCAGTGTGTCTGCATTTTAAATGAAAAAAAAAAAAACAATCCAGATCCTATTCACTGGAGAAAGCAAATCTGAGCAACAGCCCCCCAACATGGGGGAGTAAATGACTCTTTCTAAGGTGCTAAGTTCCCCCAATATAGATGCAACCTTCAGATTCAGACTGAGACAAAACCAAAATAGACTTCAGTCCCAATCATTCTCCTGCAGACACCCCAGGCAGAGGGCACTCCCACCTCTGCTGCACACAATGAGAACTCGCACAGAAACAAGGGTTTGAAAATCTGGGATTGTGAAACTGACATGCCACAGTCAAGAAATCCACAAGCCACGCCTCAACAGAAATTTCAGCGACATATTATTTTTAAAAAGATTTTTTTAAAGGCGCCACCATCTTGGATACTTTCAATCTTCTTTTCTTGGGAGCTGAAAACCTCAAAGTTTTTTTCATCATTTAAATTTCCTTTAAAATAGAGGAAGCTTTTTGGAGTGGTAAAAGTAAAGCTGGGCGGGGAGCCAGGGAACGTAGCTTCTACCCCCAGCTCTGCCAGAACCTTGCACAAAGAACCCACCACAGACAGCCTCAGCGTCCCCAGTGTAAGGAGGGGTCTGGAGAAGGTAACAATCAAGGTTACTCCTTGCTCTCAATGTTTCTGCAGCTTTTACTTAGGCCAGATTTTAGTAGAAAAATCTGGTAGCGGTGGTCAGTATTGAAATGTGGACATAATCTTAACTGGTACTGAAACTACCTTACGGCCCATCAAGAACTGGAGGGAGGAAAGTAAGAAGGAAAGACCTGCTTTCCTGACAGGAAACAAGCTGGGCACGATCACCAGGGCGCCCCCTGCTGCTTGAGCCGAGTCACCGCTGACGGGGCAGCCCTTCTCTGTGTCTCATGCTCTGAAGACAGAACCCTCGGTGGTGGGTCAGTGTCTCCTGCACATTTTCCAACCCAAAGTTCAAGTTCAGGAATCAGGACTGAATTCATCTGGAAGCTGTTCAGCTAGTGCCATCCGGAGGCCAAATACTGTCCTTCTTGATATGCAGCACGAGCAAAAGGAAAAAAGGGAGGGGAAATTTTTACTTATAGATGTATGTTATACATGTTAAACACATGTATATTGTACATACACATGTGTGTGTGTGCATATATATATGTAAAGTGTATGTGTATATACAATATGTATATATCTATGCATATACCTATATGTATGTATGTGTCTCTATGGATATATTATAGCTTGGGGTGGGCATCACACTTAATTCACCATGGAGAATAACTCCATTACGCTGTCCATTTTGTATTTAAGTAGGAAGGAGTTGGTCCACCAGTAACTGCTTGAGTAAGGGCAATGATCAGAGGTGAGGAAATTGATTCTCCCCTTGATCCCAGAGTGGTGAACCCCATCTGTCTGTGCCATCTGTCCTCTGAGAGTGGCTCTTCTCACCTAGAAATAAGTGAAGGACTTTGCTCCACTTTGGGAGGCCTAGGAAGGGGAGGTGTTAGATGGAAGGGTGCCTAGTGTGATAAGCCAGCTTCTCCCAGCTGCTGGCCCAGGAAAGAGTTTGGGTAGGGCAAGAGGAGAGAATCCATGTTTTCATAGGAGCCAGTAAACTCAGCTAATTCTACCACGATGTTAAGAAAGCCCAAGTTCCCTGTACGAAACAAACAAACAAAAAACTAACAACAACCAAAACCTCTGGGCTCTAAACAGCTCCTGGCGTTCAGATAAATAATTGTTACTGAATCCACGGTTATCACCTGCGCCTTCCACCCCCGGAATCTGGGGAACTGCGCGCATTTTTAAAGGCACACTGCCCTCCAGTGGCGCAAGGTAAAATTGCTCCTGACCAGCTTCCCAAGCGCCAAACTTCAACTTGACCTATCCTGGGGCCCCGGAAAGGCGCGTTGATGCCACGCCAGCGTTGGGTGAACACCAGTCCCGAAACGTAACTAATGTAAGGGAGCGTGCGATCAAAGAGGAGGCGACCTAGTTGGAAACCGCGGCTCCCTCGCTCGTTTGTGCCTGTGGGACCCCTGGGGCAGAGATTCGCGCTTTTTGCCTCTTAGGGTCGTAATTCTGGTTAAGAGTATGATTGGGTGGAAATTAGCGTGTGAAGTGATGCTTCCAAGAGACGTACAGAACACTTGCTACATAACAGCAGCCCAGGCGTGCAGGGGAATCGGGAGAGGCGGCCTGCACCCTGCGAGGGCTGGCAGGTGGTAAGGACGCAGTCTGGGTGCTGCTACCTGTCTGTCACCCTGTGGGTTCACCCTGCGTGAATACATAAGCAAAGAGCCGCCAACTCGCAGGGATTACCTTATGCAATCTTCCCAATCACTCCCTTTAATGAGTGCCATTATCATCCCACTTTGAGGATGAGGAAACTGAGGGTCAGCGAGGCGATGCGGCCTGCCCGTGACCGCCCGGGGGTCCAGGTCTGTCTGGACCAGAGCTGGAGCTCCCAGTGCCAGGCTCGGAGCGGAGCGGTGGGGCCGGGGCAGGACGGGGGGAAACCCCCGGCCGCGTGCGTGCCCAGTGAGGGGACGAGCGCAAGAGGGTGATGGGCGTGGGGACGGCTCACCTTGACGATGAGCGGGTTCTGAAACATGGAATCTCGCACGACCCCCAGCCTCTCGTTCTCCATGCCCGGTTGGATGTCGGCCACGGTGAGGGGCCGCCGCGGGGGTGGGCAGATCTGGCTGACCGTGCGGCGCACCGGCGGCTTCTTCTTCCATCGCGTGGGGTCGTGGCGGGAGGTCCTGGCTTCTGGCATCCTGGGGGTCACGGGGAGTCGGCCAGCCGGCTGGATCCAGCGCGCTTCTCAGGTGGGGGGCCGGTGCGGAACTCCGAGGGGCCCTCTGCCAGTCCCGGGACGCACCACCCGGACGCCGGGGTGGACACCGGACGCCGGGCTCCCTCCGGAGCGAGGCGCCCCCACCTCGCGCAGCCCCCTCGTTGCAAGGAGCAGTAAGACCTACATAAGCCCCTCTGGTTCCTGAGAGCGTCTTCTGGGCGCCGCGCTGCGGATTCGAAAAGGAGAGAAAATCAAGACCACCCCTTGAGGAAGAATGGAACCGTCCGTTTCCATGGCGACAGGACGCCAACGGCACAGGAACAAGGCTGGTCGATTTACTTTCAGGAAACTTTTTGGCGGCCACCTAAGTGGACGTGTTTCGAGTTTTCTTAAGTAGACCTGAGAAAAACCCAAGAATCACCACTGGGCTGTGTTAAAAGCGACGGAGTTCTAGAAGGCCATTTACACTTGACTTCCAGGTCAAAGACCCACCCCACCCCCCACTCACCACGACCCCTCTCGCCGCCCCTTCCCACTTCTCCCAACGACACACACACACACACACACACACACACAGCCCGGGGCAGAGCGTTACGTGTTTCAGAATGAAATAGAAATCCACATTCCAAGCCTGATGTTGCTGCTAATCCACTGGGTAATCTCAAATTAGTCACCTTTTGGGTCTTCAGTGTTTTCTTCTGTGAAGTGGGTAGGGGGGAAAGTCTAGAGTTGAATGAAATCAATGGTACCCAACTTTGTGCAACAGAATAAAGGGAAGTTGCAAAATACAGATTCACTGAATCAGAATATCTGGAAATGGGATCTGAGAATCTGTATTTTAATCCTTCTTCCCCTTTGGATTTTTTTTTAAGTTCAAAGCTATGGAAACTTTGAAAGAAGAGTACAATGAAAACCCATATAGACTTCACCTAGATTGACTGGTCCTTAGTATTTGCCATGTTTACTTTCTGTGCGTGTGTGTGTGTGTGAACATGCACGCATACACATTGCTAAACCATTTTGAAAAGATCTGCAGACAGTATCATATCTGACCCTAAATACATGTAACTGCCAGGAACAAGGACATCCTCATACAGAACTACAATGCTATTATGTCTATGGATTTTAACGTGATACAATAATGGTGCCTGATATGCAGTCTGTATGCAAAGTTGGAAATCTGCACGTTTTAAGAGCTTCCCGAGTGATTGGTGCAGTGTTTTGGGAACCACTAGCCTGGACGATCCCTAGTCTGCCTTCTAGTCCCAGCCTTTAGTGCGGTCATTCACCCATCATTATCATCGTCATTAAATGTGCAAATATCCACAAGGCTCTGGGTAAGGGGTTCACCACAGAGAAGGTGCACAGACAACACACCTGCACTTCAAGGCCTTGCACAGCAACAGTGGACAACACCAGCATTACCTTTCCAGAGCAAATCAGACAGACTCCCCACTGTCCATCCAAGGCCTGAAGCGGCCCTTGGGTGGTGACAGGTGTATGATGTACGCTTTATGGTTTCTCTCATCTGCTTCACTTTCAGACTTTCCCATAAATGTGTGCTGTGCACTTTTTAATCAAAGCTGCTTGGCAGCTCACACAGAGGAAGTGAGGTGGTGCAGCGAGGCGCAGGATACTGGAGTAGTGGAAAGATCACAGGGTTGAATCCTAGCTGGGGCCACATAAGTTCCCCTGTGACAAATTACACGAGGCCCTAGTTTTCTCATCCACAAAGTAAGGCTGATATTACCTAAGAAAGATTTCCTACAACAGGGGGTGATTACAGGATTCCATGAGAAATCTCTTTGCTGGTGTGATTGTGTTCACTATGCAGTAAGACTAAAAGTTTGAGGGGCATGTATACTGGCCTCGACTTGATGGCCTGCTTAAAGCTTTACTTTTAATCATAAGCTAAGTTTCTTCAGGACTCAGTGTAAATGGGAGAATCGGAATAGATCTTCAAGGCTTCTTCTACCTCTAACCTCCACCTAAGTTCAATGGGCATTAGACTCCGCACCACTGAGCCCCTGCCAACCCCTGCCTTCACCCCTTACCTCTGTCCCCGTCACTCACGGCGCTCCCGCTACCCTGGCGGGAGTTTCAGTTCCTCCAGCAACCAAGTTCAGGGCTTCTGGATTTGCTCCCAGCCTGGAACACTCTTCCATCGATTTTTGTTCACCCTTTTCATTTAGAACTCAACTGTCACTCGTCAAAGAGCCTTCCTTACTATCTAACCTAGCTCTCACTGTCCCTAGTCGCTCCCCATCACATTACCCTGATCTATTTTCCTTAAAGGATAATCTGAAATTATCTTGGTTGATTAGTTTGTTTTCTGTCTTCCTCAGGTTAGCCCTCAGCATCTTGTTCACTCCTGGACTGCAGACGGACCTCAGCAAAAAAAACTGTTGAATAAATGGCATGAATGAGCAAGTCGGCGGAAGGACTCTGTTCCACTTTCTTAGTTTTAGGATCACGCTCTACCCTGTCCCACCCCACTCGCAACAAGCCCGGGAACAAACTGGGCAGAAAACGACGCGAGTCACAGCCCCACAGCCAGCGAGCGGCTACGGCAGCGCGATGCCGGAGGGGGGCGGGACGGAAGTGGCGCAAGCCACTTCCGCTTTCACGACACCAGCACTTCCGGATTGGGAGGCAGGAGGCGACGCGTTCTGAAGGTAGGTGAAAGCGCCTTATAGTTGCTCCGGCATTTTTCCCAGTTTGCGTGTCTGAACCGAGCGGTGTGTGGCTGCTGTCTTCACCTCCCCGGAGGCCCGCCTTTGGCCCAGGTCCCCAGGGCTGAGGGTGGCGCCTGTTTTCTCCGCAGCCTCTCCAAGCCCCTCCACTCGGGAACCTCTCGTTCGTTCCTCCCTCTCAGCCCCGGAACGCCCACCCCGGGGCAGAGCAGGGTCTCCAGGGCACCCCAAAGTGGGGAGGGGATCGGGACCAGGCTTGGGCACGTCCCTGCACGGCGGGAAGTGGTATGTTCCGAATAAGTGTATATCCATATATATCGAACGCCGGGTAACCATTTGGGAACCAGACGGACGAGAAGGTCCCAGCCGTTAGGAGGCCGGTTATGTCCCAACGGAGCGAAGTGCCGTAGGGAAGCAGCTGGACTGTTGAGAAACATTGTAACGAGAAGGCGGGACCCAGAAGAGAAAGTGAGGTTCAAACTTAGACCAGTTATAGCGCAGAAAGGTAACGGAGGAAAGACATTCCTGGGAAAATGAGATGCTTTTGTAAGGTCCCTGATAACGAGAAGGATCATGGTGTATTCTGGGAACGGAAGGAAGACAGGATGTCTGAAACCCAGGGAGGAATGAGAGGTGGAGGGGTAGGCATGGACTAGACTAGATCATGAAGGGCATGGTAGGTCTGTAAGGATTTGGGACTTTATCTTAAGAATAACGGAGGGACTTCCCTGGTGGCGCAGTGGTTAAGAATCTACCTGCCGGTGTAGGGACACGGGTTCGAGCCCTGGCCCGGGAAGATCCCACATGACTCAGAGCAGCTAAGGCTGTGCGCCACAACTACTGAAGCCCGCGCACCTAGAACCCGTGCTCTGCAACAAGAGAAGCCACGGCAATGAGAAGCCCGCTCACCGCAACGAAGAGTAGCCCCCGCTCGCGGCAACTAGAGAAAGCCCATGCGCAGCAACGAAGACCCAACACAACCAAAAATAAATAAAATAAAATAAACAAATTTATAAAGAATAATGGAGAAACCATAAGAAGGATTTAGTGGGAAGTGACTATATATTTAAAACGTGGTGCTGAGTTCAAGAGACCAGAAGGAGAAGCATACAGGTATTTACAGAAAGAAAGAAAGAAACTAATGGAAGGTAAAAATATTAAAAGGAATTATCTGCTCTGTTCATTGTTATTGAGAGATCCTGAGGGAATTCCCTGGTGGTCCATTGGTTAGGACTCAGTGCTTCCACTGCAGGGGGCACGGGTTCGATCCCTGGTCGGGGAACTAAGATTTCCACCACGCCACGCGGTGCAGCCAAGGAGAGAGAGAGAGAGATCCTGAAAGATGGGCCAGGAAGGTATCTCTTGAATTTAGTGGCGCGAAGGTCATAGGCGCTCTAACTGGAGCAGTCTCAGGGGGGAGTCATGGAGGTGGGAGCTGCAAAGAAGTGGGTTAAGAAGGGGTTTCTGTGCATCTCTGGGTGACACCAGCGAGGAAGGCCTTAACCAAAGCTCTTGGTGCCTCCGTTGGAGGTGAGATCCTGGGGCTGGTAGATTTGGTTTATAGGTATCAGTCTACATGTTTGTTGTTCCCCATCCTTCCAGCTAGACAATTCTTATAGCTTCTTGACTACCTAGGAGAAAGTAGGTACCTTCTGTAGAAAATGTGCTTAAGCATTCAGACTTGAAAGACCACTGACACAGAGAGGTCTCCAGGATCTGTTGTTAAGTGAAAATAGCAAAATGCAGATCAGAATATACAGATGCTACCTTCTCTGTGAGAAAGGAGGGGAAATAAGGACGGATTATTTTGATGTTTGAACCATGTAAACATATTACCTTTAGTATTACTTTTAGTCGCAGAGAAATAAAATCTTAAAAATTGAAACCCAGAAGCAATACGGAGCAAGGAGAGTTGTAAGATGTGTTTGTATATATTTTTAACCATGTCTTTTGTGAAGTACATTTCCATTCCTCTACTTAAACTCCAGAATGCACGTGCTCTGTATAAGAATTGTCATTGGAGCCTTATTAAACTTCATTCCTACTTATTGCAGAACTTGGACTTTTTGTTGGACACTAACAAGGCCCATTCAGCCTCTTTCTCAAAAAGGCGATCTTCTAGTTTGAGGTCAGTGGATACTTGATGTCCCCGCTCTGAACCACAGCTGGGCTAAATGCTACGAAAGAGAAATAGTTTGCTATGAAAGTATATCATTTGGGGAATGGGCCAAGCTCAAGGGGTCAGAAAAGGTTTCTTTCTTTTCTCTCTCTCTCTCTTTTTTTTTTTTTTTTTTTTAAAACTTAAAACAGTACGTTTACATCCTTCAGTTGCTTGTTTTAACACTTGTGGTTTTTTTAAATAAATGTATTTATTTATGGCTGTGTTGGGTCTTCATTGCTGCACGCAGGCTTTCTCTTGTTGCAGCAAGCGGGGGTTACTCTTTGTTGCAGAGCACAGGCTCTTGTGGGATCTTCCTGGACTAGGGCTTGAACCCGTGTCCCTGCACTGGCAGGTGGATTCTTAACCACTGCGCCACCAGAGAAGTCCTTAATGCTTGTTTTTAAGTGAAAGCAGTCTGCATTCTTGTTCTGCCCCTTGCTTTTTAAAAAGTGAACTATTTCAGTTCACTTTAAAAGAGTAGACAAAAATATAACAAATACCCCTGTACTCATTACTCCAGTTAAGAAATAAAAGATTACAGATGTAAGAGAAATTGGCTCTCTACCTGTCCCTAATCCCTGAATTTACCAGTTATAATCCCCATGCTGTATTCATAGTTTTACTACATATGTATCCATTCAGAAAAGATACATGAAACTTTTTGTGTTTTAAATGTAATATACATGGCATCATAATGTATATATTCTCTTAACGTAATATACACGGCATCATAACATTTATATTCTCTTAACGTAGTATGCATGGTATCATAATGTTTATATTCTTTTAAAGCTTTCTGGAAGAAGCAATGTTCAAGCCAAGCTCTGAAGGATGAAAGGCGGCAGGGAGGGGTAGGAGACAGCGGAGAGCAGCCCAGAGAGAGGGAGTCGTGATTTATAAGACCTCAAGCCAGGGAAAGGATTGGAGCATGTTTGGGGAACCAAAAAAAAAAAAAAAAGGCATGTGTAGCACAGAGTTTGAGAGGAGAGGTAGAAGATGAGGCCGTGGGGGAACAAGGGCCCGATCATGGCAGAGCACTGTTCTCAATTAACTATTTTTTTTTTCATATCATAAAGGCAGTGGAACCAGACAAGTGAATTACAGTGAGCTTGCTACGCATTTAGAATAATAGAAAATTTATAATCATGACTCCAGCCTTGTCATTTGTTCTGCAATTTCGTTTTTGTGTGATTTTTTTTTTTTTTTCTCCTGAGGCTAATGTTTAAAATGCTCTGCAAAAATAAACCATGTGGTTCCGTTTCCCTATAGGAGTAAAATGGAAGGAGAATCAAGCAGATTGGAAACCCACACTCCAGTTTTCGTCAAGAAAAAGACTAAGCATTCTGTACATAAGGAGAGACATGGGAGGCATCCCCATGAAAGTTTCAGAGACTCCTCCCTGGCAAATGAACAGGCTGACATAACTAAGGGTAAAAAAAAGAGAAAGGATGCCCAGCATCTTGTTTCTTCTCCTTTGAAAAAATCAGAAATTTGCGATGAGACTGAAAAGGCCACTTCTATACCCAAAAAGAGTAAAAAGAGAAGAAAAGGTGCTTTGGGGGTCGATAAGGAAGCAGGTGTTGCGTACGTCCTGGTGAATAAAGAAAACATTGAGAACACACCAAAGAATTTTACAAAGAATGTCGATGTCGTTTACATTGATGTAAGCAAGGAGCGAAAGTCAACAAAAGGGCCTGAAGCAGATGAACCGCATTTAGTTACTAAGTCACATGAACATGAGTCAGAACTGCATGATAAAGTTCGGGAGAAAAAGCAGAAAAAACATCGGAGGAAAGTTGCATCCTGTGATGCTGTCCAGGAAAGTCTGGGTGCAAGCATTACCCTGCCCGGATCAGAATCCCAAGAGCAGGAACCCCAGCCTCCCATGGGCCAAGAAGGTGAAATTGCGCAACTACCAGTGTCTGCAGATCAAAGCAAGTCTAAGAAAAGAAAGAGGAAGCGTGCAAATGACCAGGAATTTGAGGCCTTGCCTGCGCCTGAGAGCGCTGAGAACATATACTCAGAGGGCTCGCAAGTGATTGGTGAGGTCGGGACTGCAGGGGGCAATCAGGAATCCAGTGGCCTCAAGAAAAAGTCTAAGAAAAGGAAGAGAAGATCTGTTGATACTGCCGCGGCACCTGGTGGTGATTTTTCAGTCCTCAGGACGAACTCTGAGGACACGCTCTTTGATTCAGTGGAAGGTCATGTTACCTTGATTGAAGAAAGTGTGAAACCCAGACCACGAGAGGAGAAACCCCAGGCCTGTTCGGAAGAGGTGCAGAGGTAATGTGCGGGTGTTGAGCCCTCTGATGGTGTGTGTCTTGGGTGTGATGTCTGCCGGTTGCCTCTTTGTTCAGCACGGCCATAGTAAGTGGCAGAAATCAGAGAGAGAGAGACCATCAAATGTAGAGGATGTCGTGTACATTTAACTGAATAACTTGGCAGGTACCTTCCGTTCTTCACATATAAAATAAGGCAGTTAGAGTCTGTTTTCACTAAGAACTATTCCAGCCCTGAAACTCTTTGTATAAGTTTAAAAAGAATTTTAAGACCCCACAATTACCTTGTCTCTATGTACAGAGATAGGAGAAAGGATCAGAGAACTTAGAATGTTACGGAACAGGAAACAAACTTGAATTAGGGTTCTCCCTAATAAAAGGAATTTAGATATCATTATTTATATAATTATCATTTAAGTATACTGGCCGATGAATAGATGCAGGAATTTTTTTTTTAAGCACTTTATTTCAGTTCCTGGGAGTCGGGACAGGTTTTTCCCCATTTCTACTCTGTGACTTTCTTACATTTGCTAGATTGTCCTGGCTTAAAATAGTTTCACAGAGAAGTTAAATGGCAGAGGGCCCAACTCACATCAGCCTCTGTGCCTTCTCATTGGGGACGTTTTTAGATCACTGATAACGAGGCAGGAATGTTCTCGGCCTGTGGTTCTTAACTTGTTTGGGGCTGTGGACCTGTGAAAGCTGTTGACTGTCCGCTCAGACAAATGCGTACCGTTTTGTTTCTGTTTTGTTTCAGTTTCCTGTCTGGGTGGTTAGCTGATGCAGTTGGCTAAGAGCAGCTTTGGACATCTGGCCGAAAGTCTGCGGGAGTGAATTAGTGATAGATACATAGAAAACTATGTTTTCTTTATACTGCCAAGGGGAAAATATGTGGGCATCGTTAACTGCAACGAAGCAATTGTAACAATGTAAACCCTGAATATTGACTTAACTAATTAGTAACCATTATTATAAAACATAACTCATTGTGAGGGGGGAGGTGTCTTGAGTATCCATGGGCCGTAGAAGAGGGCTGAGCTTATTAGGAAGTCACTATCTGAAACAATACAGTTGAGAAATTGTAACATAAGAAGCAATGCCTGGTGGAAATAGGGCTTAGGGCAACATGTTTACCTTCCAGGCAGCCTCTGAGGTGTATCCAAGTTAGTAAAGCTACATTAAAGAGTTCAGACATCACAGACTGAATCAACTCCAAGATCCCTTCCAGCTTTAATGCTGTTGTAGTCAAAGGGAGAGTCACTGTAAGAAAAGAATCTGAAAGCCGTTAGGGCACGTGACCTGTCAGTGTTAGTCAATCCAGTTTTTCTCCTTAGGTTAGAACCTACAAATGAAGAAGAAAGCAATTTGGAGTCGGCTAAAGATCCTGAAACCAAGTATTTATCTGAAGATTCGAGAGATTCAGATAATTCAGACGTGGATTTGGATTCTGCTGTGAGGCAGCTCCAGGAGTTCATCCCTGATATCAAGGAGAGGGCTGCCACTACAATTAAGCGAATGTATCGGGATGACTTGGGACGCTTTAAAGAATTTAAAGCCCAGGGTAAGCTTGTGGAACTTGAATATTTGTTGAACTTTTCTATATGCGTAACTAGCCCTGGCTTTCTTTTGTGAGCGATTCAGATTTATAGATTCACAAAAAGCATCCCTTAGCTACTTTCAGCTTTATCTCCTTCCAGAATCGTTATCTGCACTGTAAAATTACCAAAATGAAGTGCACTAGCTTTCCTCTTCTTTGCCCAACTTCTGGTAGGGGAGGCGAGGAAAAACGGGGCTAACGGATCCAGTGATCCACAGACTAGAATATCAAGCCCGGAAGAAGACGGGGAGGAGGTTAAGTGCTTGAGACGCTGGGAGGGGGGCACAAGTGAAATCAAATTAAAACACGCACATCAACATCGTCAGCTTCGATGAGGTGTAATTTCAAGGATATTAATTTGAGGGTGAGCTGGTTGTAGTGGGCATGGCTTCAGGCAACACCCAGCTTGGTCTCCTTCTTGATTTCACTGTGTTACAAGAACCTCCCAGAAAGCTTATTGGGTTTCAGAATGAACTACAAATGTAAGGTTGTGTACTGCAGGTGAGCAGTACTTACTGATGAGTATCTGCTGTGTGAGGCCCAGTGCCACTGGTCATTGAAAAAAGTAAAAAGAGGGGCCTTAGCCTTACGGAATTAATCATGTTGATAAGATTAGTTTTTTTAAAAAATAGACAAATTGATCAAGAAAAACACAATTTACAGAGAAATATCTATAGAAGGACCCCGTTTTATTTCTGTATTCTGTGTTGACATTTTTATGAGTACGTATTTTATAAAAGATTTTTTAAATAAGTCTAAGATTAGGAAAATGTACTGTGTAATGCAGGCAGTAATAATGAGACTTCAGTGCTTTGAGTTATGATGAGGAATAGAACGTAAATTGCAGTGACATTGTCCCCACCTCCCCCGAATATATATACGTAGAGAATATACATGTTCAGGTTTGTGCCAACCAGTTCCCAGCACTGCCTTGGGGGGAGGAGGGGCAGAGGAGAGTGAAGCGGGGGGGCTTCTTTTAAACTTTTATTTCAACACTGTTTGAATTTTTAATGAATATCTATTACTGTTAATTTATTTTTTAAATAACTGTAAAAAGGAACTGATGACACAAGAAAGGTCACGTTGGAGTAGGATGACCAGGGAAGACTTTGGGAGGACAGTGTGGTTTAGACCGAACTCTGCAGGAGAGCGAATGTCAAGGGCACAAGCGGGGGCTGCTCCCCGATAGGTAGGGAGGAGCTGACGGGTGCTGTTGTAATTGCTAAAGACCAAGCGGTGGTTCGCTTTCATTCATCGTTGACAGTTGTGTGCCTTTTTCTCCTGCCCCAAATCCTAGGTGTCGCTATTAAATTTGGCAAGTTTTCCGTGAAGGAAAATAAGCAGTTAGAGAAAAACGTGCAAGAATTTCTGTCTCTGACAGGAATCGAGAATGCAGACAAGCTGCTGTACACAGACAGACACCCAGAGGAGAAATCTCTAATCACCGACTTAAAAAGAAAGCACTCGTTCAGATTGCACATTGGTAAGTCTAGAACTGTGGCCTCTTTGACCATCCATAGCCTTCCAGCCTTACACAGATAACCGCGGTGAGTACTGAGCACAGTGCCTGGCCCGTCCAGTACATGCAGTGCATGTTAGCTGCTGCTACGTTAATAGTATTTTTATTGCCAGCCTATACGTTCAGGGATTTGGAATGTGTTCATGTCTCCCAAGAATAGTGCTTTTACAGATTTTCTAACAAATTAGATGATCAGCTTCCAGCTTTCCTACTTGGTAACCGTTACGGTTTTGGTCTCTCTTCTTGTCCTCTATTGTGTATTTTTTGCACATACTGCACAAAGTACTCTGGTATACACCAGAGTCTCTGAAGTTTTTTAAGTAGAGCCATATTTGTGCTTTGAGCTGGAACCCTCCTCTTGGAGGTATCCTGGGGAAGTTAGAAGGTCATGAAGCAATGTAGGTTTGGACTGGAAAAAAAAATCTCTCTTGATTTAAAGAGGATAATTTCTTAGGTGGAATGCACAAAGGAAAACAGAACAATGAGCCCCTGCTGGGGGGTCCTTTCATCTTTAGAGTGGCAAAGCGGGGAAAAAGCTTATTCATTTGCAAAGGTTTTTTGTTTGTCTTATGGAGAACTGCTGGAGTGTGTCCTCCACCTCCAGATTATGTTAAAATCCCTTTGCCTAATAAGGGTCTTTTCCATGAATTTAGTAGACCAGAAGCTAGAGCTTCTACATGCTAAGCATCTAGTTTTCAGAGATCGCCAAGGAAACTGGGGATTTTGTATATCTGCTCCCCAAGACGGCTTTCTGCAGGACATAGGAAACTGCAACCTCCACCTGGGGTCTAGGATAGCGCATGTTGTAAAAAGGGGCCATTCTGGGTTTCTTTTATAATCGCGACTGCATTTCATGCCACGCTCTAGTTGTCCCTCTGACCACCTCTCTTCCGACTTTAGGTAAGGGCATTGCCCGGCCCTGGAAACTCGTATACTACCGAGCAAAGAAGATGTTTGATGTCAACAATTACAAAGGCAGGTAAGAAAAAACTTGAGCAGAGCATTTCTCTAGTCTTTGCTGATACTGTAAATCAAAATGTACACAACAAAATCGTGAAGAGTTTCGTGTGTGAAACCAGATGTGTCATCAGGTGTATGTCTCCAAAGACCTGTTGAGTTTCCACCTCTTGAATAAATCTTCTGTCGTCTTCCCATTTCTAAATCCCTGGCTTCTACTTCATGCTTTCATTTTAGCATTCTCCATGCGCTGCCTCTTAGTGTCACCCGTGCAGTTTTCTCAGCAGCCTCCTAAGTTGTCAGCTCCTTGTGAACCCAGACGTTCCTTCTCAGTGTGATGTGTGCCCTCCAGCACTGAGCCCAGTGCTTTGGGTTTTCAGTAAATGTTTGAAGGTGGGGGTGAGCACTTGTGTGAGGTCATGTAAGTGTGATTCGGCAGCCTCAATGCAGAGCTTCATGTGGCAGTGGCCGTTCTCTCCTCCCTTTTTTCCTAAATAAAATGCCCAATTGTGGTCTGTTTCCAACATTCCAAATAAAACAAATGTAGACTGAGCGTCAGTGGTGGGTAAGCACTCTGCTTAAGGACAAAACGATGAGGGAGAAGGCATCAGCTCCTACCCTTGAGGGCCCAGACAGCCACCTAGGGCTCAACTACTGATCTCACTTCCAGGAGGCAGATGGAGTGAATCTGGCAGGGCCAGTTGGGTCCTACTTAGCGCCGTGATTTTAAATCAGGACATAGGTACTATCAGAACTTAACATTGATATGACCTTGGCTTCTTTTTAAAAATTTTTACCAAAAGAAATAAACCTGAAGTAGAGGAAAGATGCCTCCACACAGACTGAAACCTGCCCTCCCTTTTTCCCAAGCCCCTGCTGTGTACTTTAAGGAAATTCACTAAAGATGACATTTTAAATGGGACCAAAAAGATGCTTTTGGTAAATGAATGAGGTAACATGTTCTTCTACCTGTTACATCACTGTGGGAAATGACATTTTTCGAATAATGAAAGTCTGTCATTCTGATAATAAAGTTCATTCATTGGTACCATATTATTTGTGTTGCGATGACCATTTACCCTTAAAGTATTTTTCCAGCTTAAGGAACTCTTAAGTGAAAAAACCATACAAAGTCAAAAATCAAAGAATTGTAAGTCTCCAAGGGGCCATGGGGCTCAGTGCACCTGCTTCCTCATTTTCGTACACTCTGTTTTTCTCTCATGTCCTCTTTTTTGTTGCTTCAAGGGTACCTTTAAGTCTTGTTTGAAATCTCAGGAAGACCCTGCTTGCCTTATAAAGGAAACTGCTAAAAAGCTTGATTCTTAATGGTGAAGGATTTCGCATCTCTATTCACCATGCTCTGCATTTTAGATACATTTCTGAGAATGCTAGGATCTTACTGTCCCACGTAGTTGTGGATCACCCTCATTAGAAATGGTTAGTATTTTACTAGGGCTGCTTTTGTGTTGCATTAGTAATAACATAAACTACCACTTCTGGCCCCTCTTCCTCCCCCCAAAAAGGAATTATAAAATGTCATAAAGATGGCTTTTTCTTCCCTTAAACATTTAAGATGTTTAATCTCAAAATCCACATATAGTGCACTTTAGTTCTTTTCTTTTAATATATTTGCTTTTATGTGGGATTCCTGCATCTTAACTTCCTTAAACTGTGACAGATTTGTGCTAAGGCATCTGTCACATCTTTTTTTTGTTTTTAATGACAGCTGTCCTTTTTTTTTTGGCTGAGTTGGGTCTTTGTTGTTGCGCACGGGCTTTCTCTAGTTGCGGCGAGCAGGGGCTACTCTTCGTTGCAGTGTGTGGGCTTGTCATTGCGGTGGCTTCTCTTGTTGCGGAGCACGGGCTCTAGGCGCACGGGCTTCAGTAGTTGTGGCTCGCAGGCTCAGTAGTTGTGGCGCACAGGCTTAGTTGCTCCGCGGCATGTGGGATTTTCCCAGACCAGGGATCGAACCCGTGTCCCCTGCATTCGCAGGCGGATTCTTAACCACCGCGCCACCGGGGAAGTCCCTGTCACATCTTTATTGAGCATCTGTTGTCTGTCAAGCATTACGGGTACCAAAGTGTAGAAAACTGACAGGGTCCCTGCCCTCCGAGGACTTCCCCTCCAGAGCTGTGCTGTCCATCCATGTGACCACCAGTCTCATGTGGCCATGGAGAACTTGAACTATGGTTAGTCCAAGCTGAGATGCGCTGAAGAGTGAAGTATACAATGGACTTAGAAGGCTTGGTGTGGAGAAGAGAGTGTAAAGTATCTCATTCATACTTTTAGGTTCTGATTACATCTTGAAATGGCTGCATTTTTAATATATTGAGTTAAATAAAATACGTTATTAATTCATTAAAACTAAATAAAATTAGGGACTTCCTTGGCGGTCTAGTGGTTAAGACTCCGTGCTTCCACTGCAGGGGGCGTGGGTTCGATCCTTGGTTGGGGAACTAAGATCCCACATGCCGCATGCCGCCGCCAAAAAAAACCCACCAAAAACATGGAAGACGGAGTAGAATGGTGGAAAGCGGTCCTTGGTGGTTTGACTGAGCTCCCGGATTAAGCTAACCCTAGGGCCCACCTGTATCTGGACTTTTCAATTGCCTGAGCCAATAAATTATCTTAAAAAAAACTAAATAAAATTAATTTTCCCCTGACCACTAGAAAATTCTAAATGACATCTGTGGCTCATATTTCCATTGGCCAGTGGTGGCCTAGACGAAGAGTCAGATAAACCAGGGAAGCCACGAGTGTACAGTTGCCAGTGGTGACGGGGGCAGTGAGAGAGCAGCAGAGTGTCCTGTGGGAGAGGACAGCAGGACACCTCCAACCCAGGCGGTCAGGGAAGCCCCCTCTGAAGATGCCCCATTTAAGCTGCTTCTGAAGAGCTTGCAGCAGCTGTCCAGCGGTGGAGGGCGGCCATTCCCACCACGGGTCCAGAGGCTCCGAGGTGAGAAAGGCCGATAAGGCCAATGGGGCTGAACTTAGGGAGCGCCGAGCTTTGCAGGCACAGTCAGAAGTTTGGGTTTTATTGTGTGAAGCCTTTATGGGTTTGGCTGGGGAATAACATGATCGGATTATTTGCCCTGGCCTCTGTGTAAATGAGCCAGGGACTGCGGTGACCGACTTACAGGATGCTCATGGTTGAGATGCCGAGACAGGAAGTATCTGGGCTCAGGTCCTTGGTAGGACTGCGCTGAGCAGGTTTCCTGACAGCCCACCCTATACGGCTTCTCCCAGCGTCGCAGCGTGCTGCAGTGAGAATAGTGGTTTTAAGCTTGTGGTTAATGCTCAGCTGTGATCTGTTTTCCCTTCCTCTTAGGTATAGCAAAGGAGATACCGAGAAGCTAAAGATATACCAGTCCCTCCATGGAAACGACTGGAAAAAGATTGGCGAGATGGTGTCTCGAAGTAGCCTCTCTGTGGCCCTGAAGTTCTCCCAGATCAGCAGTCGTAAGTCGTGGTCTCTAGAGCCCACCTGGGTGAACGAATCAGCCCACAGCGGCCCAGGGCCCAGGCATCACTACAGGCCTGTCTTCTGAGAGAGTCATCACTTTTTCAGCCATTCTCTTACTGATTCATTTATTTCTCCATGCATATTGATGCAACCTTAATTCACCAGACTGATTTCTGCCACACCTTATTTCAGTAGCTTTCAGTGTGACTCCAACTGCCAGGTAAACTGAAACCCACTCAGCCGGTGGGCAGGAGAGCCTGGGCCACCAAGATCCCTTCCCCCAGGTGGCCCGGGAAACCATCAGAGGGAGGGCCTGTTAGCCAGGGACGTTTCCCAAAACCAGTGTCAGTCATCTCTTGTCTCTTCTCCTCTTTCATAAAAAGCTTCCTTGGTTATCTTCTTCACCTTAAAAAGTCCCCAGTTGCTTTCAGAAGACAGTCCTTAGTGGGTGTTAGCTTCAGCCCAGAGGCTCACGTGCTGTGGCTCTGCAGGCAGAGCCATGCAGCGGGTCCCAGACAGGCGTCTGCGTGTCCACACATGGTAAACTCTGAGGTGGTGGAGACCACGCCTTTTGTGCCACCAACTCTGGCCACCGGTGCCACATGAAGACTCAGCGCAGCCAATTCTGCCAGTTTCCAAGAAGTAAAGCAAACATCTGGATTTGCATGTGTGTGTGAAATCAAGATCTTTTTTTCTTGGGACCCTCTTTTTTAAAATAAATAAATTTATTTATTTATTTATGGCTGCGTTGGGTCTTCATTGCTGCGCGCAGGCTTTCTCTAGTTGCGGTGAGCAGGGGCTACTCTTCATTGCGGTGCGCAGGCTTCTCAATGCGGTGGCTTCTCTTGCTGTGGAGCATGGGCTCTAGGTGCGCGGGCTTCAGTAGATGTGGCACACGGGCTCAGTAGTTGTGGCTCGTGGGCTCTAGATCGCAGGCTCAGTAGTTGTGGCGCACGGACTTAGTTGCTCCGTGGCATGTGGGATCTTCCCGGACCAGGGATTGAACCCGTGTCCCCTGCGTTGGCAGGCGGATTCTTAACCACTGCGCCACCAGGGAAACCCCTCTTGGGATTCTCTTGATTTTTAAATATTCATCCAAATTGTTATTGGGGAAATAGTAACAATAACATTCTGTAGGCCAGATCAAAGATATCTGTAGCCTGCCAGCTTGCGGCCTCTTCCTTAGCATGACTGTGAGCATCTAGACAAGAAGAGCGAATCGTAGAAGCTTTTGATGCCCTGCGCCAAGGACTGGCTTTAGGAATTCACAGGTGCTGGGACTTCCCTGGTGGTTCAGTGGTTAAGAACCCACACTTCCACTTCAGAGGACGCGAGTTCAATCCCTGGTCGGGGAACTAGGATCCCACATGCTGCAGGGCAACTAAGCCCATGCTGCGCAACTAGAGAGAAACCTGCGCACCACAACGAAGGTCCTACGTGCTGCAGCTAAGGCCGAACACAGCCAAATAAATTTTTTAAAATTAAAAAAAATAGAAAGCTTAATGAGTGCAAAATATTAAAAAAAAAAGAAAAGAAGGAAAAAAATAAATTCACAGGTGCCTTCTTCATCAAGTACCGTGGTGGCGTCATTGCAGCTGTTAATTTCACTCTAGAAACTCTTGGGGAGAGTTATGTATATAACATGAAAGTCGTTTGGTTATTCTCTTTCCACTAAATGTTTGGGAACCTCACAATTTCCTGCAGGAGGTATTACTCTTAGAAACAGGAAGAACAGCTTTTTCGAAGTTAAAAAAAAGATTGCTTTAAGAAAGGATTTTTTTCTTTGCAGTTGGTTGTGTGTGTGTGTGTGTGTGTGTGTGTGTGTGATTGGTTCTTAAAAAGAATCTGTGGCCACTTTCGTAGTTTCATTTTGATTTGCACGTAACTGATAGTTTTTTTTGTTTCGTTTTGTTTCGTTTGGCTGCATTGGGTCTTCATTTGCTGCGTGCAGGCTTTCTCTAGTTGTGGCGAGCAGGGGCTACTCTTTGTGGCGGTGTACGGGCTTCTCATTGCAGTGGCTTCTCTTGTTGCAGAGCACTGGCTCTAGGTGCGCAGGCTTCAGTAGTTGTGGCATACGGGCTCAGTAGTTCTGACACACGGACTCTAGAGCACAGGCTTAATAGTTGTGGCTCATGGGCTTGGTTGCTCCACGGCATGTGGGATCTTCCCAGACCGGGGCACGAACCCGTGTGCCCTGCATCGGCAGGCGGACTCTCAACCACTGCGCCACCAGGGAAGCCCCGGATTCTTAACCACTGCACCACCAGGGAAGTCCATAACTGATAGTTTTATGTTTGTGTAATTGAGATGTTGCCCATTGTCTTCTGAAAAGTGTCTGATTTATCTTTTTGTTTTTAAAGACTTTATTTTGGGACTTCCCTGGTGGTCCAGTGGTAAAGAATCCTCCTTCAGTTGCAGGGGACGCTGATCGGGGAACTAAGATCCCAAATACCACGGGACAGCTAAGCCCGCTCTCCACAACTGCTGAGCTCACGCACCCTGTAGCCCGTGTGCCGCAAACTACAGGGGCCATGCACCACAACTAGAGAGAGAAAACTCACACGCCACAACTAGAGAGAAGCCCGTGCACCACAACAAAGAGCCTGCGCTGCAACAAAAGATCCCACATGCCTCAACAAAGATCCCATGTGCCACAACTAAGACCCAACGCAGCCAGAAAAATAAAGAAAATAAATAAATAAAGGAAAAAAAAGACTATTTTTCTAGAGCAGTTTTGGGTTCACAGTTAAAGTGAGAGGAAGGTACAAAGACTTCTTACTTATCTCTTGCCCTATACATACACAGCACACCCCCATTCTCAACACCCCCCGGCAGAGTGGTCCATATGTTACAATCCATGAAGCTACCTTGACACATCTTAACCCCCCAGAGTCCACAGTCCACATTAGGGTTCACTCTTGGTGTTGTACCTTCTGTGGGTTTGGAGCGATGTCAAATGACAGATATCCATCATTATCATTTTGTTGTTAATATTGTGTTTGAAAGCAAATAAATTAGCAACTTCAAGACCATCCTTTTACGTCAACAGAAAGAAATCATGGTGCTTGGAGCAAGACGGAGACCCAGAAACTAATCAAGGCTGTTGAAGAAGTGATTCTAAAGAAAATGTCTCCCCAGGAGCTAAACGAGATGGATTCTAAACTCCAAGAGAATCCTGAAGGCCGCCTGTCAGTTGTTCGGGAAAAACTCTACAAAGGCATATCCTGGGTAGAAGTGGAGGCTAAAGTGGAAACCAGGAATTGGATGCAGTGTAAAAGTAAGTGGTAAGTTTGAGGCTTCTTACATAAATTTCAACAAGATGCATTCCCTGCCCGTCTCTCAGCAACTTCCGGAGAGGGGTGGACTGCTGAGGTTACTAAGAATATCTGTAACTACCACGTGGAAAGCCTTACAGTAGGTCAAGAATGATCCTCTCTAATCTACTGCTCCAACCACTTCAATATCAGTAGCTGATTTAAGTTAGCATTTAGCCAACCCTGATTCATTGTGTGGCTTCTTCATAAAGAACTTGAACCTTTTGTTCTATTTATTTATTTATGTAATTGAAGTATAGTTGATTTACAATGTTGTGTTAGTTTCTGGTGTACTAAGTGATTCAGTTATGCATATATATTATTTTTTCATTCTTTTCCAATATAACTTATTACAAGATATTGAATACAGTTTCCTGTGCTGTACAGTAGGACCTCGTTGTTTATCTATTTTCTATATAGTAGTTTGTATCTGCTAATCCGCAATTTCAAATTTATTCCTGCCCGCTTTCCCCTTTGGTAACCATAAGTTTGTTCTCTGTGTCTGTGAGTCTGTTTCTGTTTTGTAAACAGAACTTGAATCTTCTTAATATTGAATATTGACTTCTGGTTTCTTCACTCTGTCCCTTTCTTCATAAAACCAGGTTGTTACCTATTTATAGCATGAAAAAAAAAATACAAAATTAACGTCTGAATATTTAGGAGGGAAATCACAAGCGTAGTGATCAGTAATAGCTCCACCTTTTTACTTTTGCTTTCTAATTCAGCAGTTCCTCTGTCTTCATCCAAAGCAGGGCAGTCACGCTCTTCATCCTAGAACATCTTTAGGTGCATCCGTCACAAAGAAGTAGTTTCGGTCCAGATCTTGCTGCACGTTGTTCGCCCGATGTAGCTTTTCCCAGCCCTGGAGGGTTTCTGATCTAACTTTCAACTGCAACTTTCAGCTGCAGCATGACAGCTTGAAGCAGTGGTTCTACAGCCCACGACCCAGGCCTCCTGCATAAAGGGAGTTTCATCATCTTGACCGTTAAAGAAGAATGAAATCCAGAGTGGGCGTGTTGTACGTTAAAAGCAAACTCCTAGATTATACTGTGTATTGTTTATATACCTTACAGTTCTGCTGTAGAGTATTTATTTTACTAGAAGACTACCCTCAGGAAATAAGCTCCAAAGGACAGATAATGTTTAGGGGGGGAAGTGTGTAATATGGAGGAACCAGAGCCCTTTCTCCCCCTATATCTTAGACTTAAAAACAGGAGTGGGGGCTTCCCTGGTGGTGCAGTGGTTAAGAATCCGCCTGCCAATGCAGGGGACACGGGTTCAAAGCCCCGGTCTGGGAAGATCCCACATGCCGTGGAGCAACTAAGCCCGTGCGCCGCAACTACTGAGCCTGCGCTCTAGAGCCTGCGAGCCACAGCTACTGAGCCTGCGTGCCACAACTACTGAAGCCCACCTGCCTAGAGCCCATGCTCTGCAACAGAGGCCACTGCAATGAGAAGCCCGTGTACCGCAATGAAGAGTAGCCCCCACTCGCCACAACTAAAGAAAGCCCGCGTGCAGCAACGAAGACCCAACACAGCCAAAAATAATTAATTAATTAATTTTTTTAAAAAAGGAGTGGGTTATAAAGCCTCAGTTGGAAGATGATATGTCAGTGTCTTAAAAGGGCAATGATGAAGGGGAGCCGTGCTTCAGAATCAGCATAATTAAATAACATGCAAGGGTTCTCTTTTAATTTGAAGAAAAATGTAGGAAACTTGAATGCTGAACATAGATTTACTTCATGAAACATTGAAATGGCATCAGCGGGTACATTTCAAACCAGTGAATGTGGGTGGCTGTTAGTAAAAACAGTGTCAGTTTTTGTGTGTGTGCGTCATGTGCCTCCCTTCTCAAGAAAGTAAATGTTACAGCTCACGATCTGTCCATCACATTGTGACAAATTTCACTCTTCACGAGAAGCACTTTTTAAATATTTTTAATTGAGCTGCTGCTCTCATTAGGAACTTCAGGGAACCCTTTCCCTCAGCCATGAACTTTGGGCCTTAGAGGAATCATTGAATCATTGATGACTTTACTAAATCTGTGTAATTTGGTGTTTCAGCAGCTATAATGGTAATAAGAGCAATGTCTCTCTGTTTTATAAACAAGCAAAAATAAATTGAGTTTACACAGCGCCCTTTAGCACCTGCAAGCAGGCTTATTCTTTTTTTTCCTCCCCTTTTTTTAACTGTTTATTATGGAAATTGTGTAACACACAGCAACTTAGAACTCCTTGTATCCATCATTCATTTTCAATAACCATCAACTTTCTATCTCTTTATTTACCCTTTCCCACTTTAAAAAAATTAAAAAAGGTATATTCTTGATGGTGGTAAATGTTAGCAGTGATGAGTTGCAAATGTTATAAAGTGGTTCTGAATAAGGACAATTTAAATGAGGAAAACAAAGGACATTTTAATGGAAACTTTACCCCGAAAATAAACTGTTTTTCTTTCTTTCAATGTAGGATGGAAATTCTAACCAAGAGGATGACAAATGGTCGGGACGTATACCGGGGAGTTAATGCCCTACAGGCCAAGATCAACCTCATTGAAAGGTACAGAAATAGAAAGTGACGACATTTTCTGTGTTCTTCTCTCTAGCCAAAGAGTAGTTGTTCAACAGCAGAATCTGCAGTAAGATCACCACGGTTCATATTCCTCTTCCAGCACTTTCTACGTGCATGACCTTGGACGTGTTTCCTACCTTTCTAGGTCTTGGGTTGTTTATCTTAAATGAGGATGATAATAACAGTACCTGCCTCTTAGTGTTATTGGCAGAAGAAATGAAATAATGCATGTAAAACGTAGCATGCACTCAATAAACATAGCTATTTTAGTCTTTAAGGCTTTCACATAGACATGGCTTACTTCTGTCCATTGGAAAATGGAGCTAAATACTTCAGGCCGAGCCCCACTGCTCTCTAGCACGCGTTAGTTGGTGTCACTGCTGCTTGGTCTTTAGTTTTGTCTTTGAGTTCCTGGTCCGTGCAGAGTCCTCCCTCCTCTGATGGACAGGGAGACATGGACCTGTTTTACAAAGTCAGCGAGTCTAGTGGAGCTGGGCTCGTGTCCAATGAGGAACAGCAAAGAGCAGAAGAAACCTTTGGATTCTGGCCGCCCTGTCCAGCTTCATTATTCTTGCGCTCTGTCAGGAAGCCTGCTTCTCCTTCATTGGTGGGCTTCCTCGTTCTCCACGCCGGCCTGGCTGGGGTTGCCTTCCCCTTTTCTCCTCTACCAGAGAGACAGCAGAGACTAGCAGAGCCAAGGAGGCCATCTCACGTCAGGCAGGCCTGGGTTCCATTGTGGGTACCGCCTATGAGTCATGAAACATTGAGCCAATGACTCGAGCTCTCAGCCCTGATTCCTGGCCTGTGGAAAGGACATAATCCTAGCTTCATCAGGTGATGTTGAGGGTAAATGGGTTAGTGGGTATCAAGGTCTTAACCCAGTGTCTGTCACATAGTAAGTGCTGAGTACACATGTGTACTACTCTTGTGTGTCTATACTGAATGGTGAAGTTGTGTTTTTGGTTGGTTGGTTGGTTGGTTGGTTTTTAATTTTTTATTTATTTATTTGGTTGCGTCGTGTCTTAGTTGCAGCAGGCGGGCTCCTTAGTTGTGGCAAGCAGACTCTTAGTTGTGGCATACATGTGGGATCTAGTTCCCTGACCAGGGGTCGAACCCGGGCGCCCTGCATTGGGAGTGTGGAGTCTTAACCACTGTGCCACCAGGGAAGTCCCTGTGTTGTTTTTTTTTTTAAATTGAAGCATAGTTGATTTACAATGTTGTGTTTAATCTTTGCTGTACAGCAAAGTGACCCAGTTATACATATATATATTTTTTTCATATTTCATTCTTTTCTATTATGGTTTATCACAGCATACTGAATATAGTTCCTTGTGAAGTTGTGTTTTTTACTAGGCTTGGTGGGAGATGCAAAGGGCTCAGGAGGAGGAAGCGTGATTTTTTTGGTCTGTAGCTCACCCCATGACCTTGGGCTGACCTTGGGTTAGGATGCCAGTGACACTGGGCCTGTGTAACAAGGGAGCTGGAACAGGGGTGAACACGCTGAGACCTTCCAGCTCTTAATATTCTGTGAGTCCATGAAGATGTCCATCATGTTGATTTTTGGCTTGAAAACTTAATTTTTATTTTTTCTCATAGGTTGTATGAAATAAATGTGGAAGATGTTAATGAAATAGACTGGGAAGATCTTGCTAGCACCATAGGGTAAGGCCATTTGTTTAATATCAAGCTAATGAAAAAATCAGAGAGGAGTTCTAATAAATGACTGCCTCTCAGATTTGAAGAACAGGACTGAAATTCCTGCTGCTTATGGAACTCATCTATAAATTGTATTTGTGTATATATGTATTGGGAACGCCCTGTCTAAGTACCGGACCAGGTAAATCAGACCAGCCCTCCCTCCGCTCCAGCCACCACCTCCACCCCAAGACACCTGAGGAGAGTGAATGAAATGTGTGCAGAGTCTCTTAAAAGCTTCACGGAGCACACCAGCTATGACTGGGACAAAGAACCCATGGTCCCTTTGCCCATAATTAGCCTTCTACCATTTGCCACGTTGACTTTATCATCCCTCCCTCCCTCCCTCTCCCACTCCCTTCTACAAGGGAATAGAATTCTTTCCCTTAACCGTTTCAGTGTTAATGGTGGACGACATGTCCTCAGCAAGGCTGTTACTCTGCATCAGCACAGTGATCGTACTGAGGGCACCTGACACTGATGCACTACTATTGTCTAAAACACAGTCCCCATGCAAATTTCACCCAGCGTCCCAGTCGTGTCCTTTATAACACTTTCCCCCTGATTTAAGATCCAGCCCAGGATCTGTCTCCTTAGTGTCTTCTAATCTGCAGAGTTCTTCTGCCTTTTCTTTTTTTTTTTTTTAATTATTGGAGTATAGTTGATTTATAATGTTTCAGGTGTACAGCAGAATGATTCCATTATAGATTCTTTTCTGTTATAGATTTTTTAAAATTTATTTATTTATTTATTTTTGGCTGCGTTGGGTCTTCATTGCTGTGCATGGGCTTTCTCTGGTTGGGGCAAGCGGGGGCTGCTCTTCATTGCGGCACGTGGGCTTTTCATTGAGGTGGCTTCTCTTGTTGCGGAGCATAGGCTCTAGGCACGTGGGCTCAGTAGTTGTGGCTCACGGGCTCTAGAGCACAGGCTCAGTAGTTGTGGTGCACGGGCTTAGTTGCTCTGCGACATGTGGGATCTTCCCGGACCAGGGCTTGAACCCATGTCCCCTGCAGTGGCAGGAGGATTCTTAGCCATTGCGCCACCAGGGAAGTCCCTCTGTTATAGGTTATTACAAGATATTGAATATAGTCCCCTGTGCTATACACTAGGTCCTTGTTGTTTATCTGTTCTATATACAGCAGTGTGTATCTGTTAATGCCTTTGTCTTCTATGACGTTGAAATTGTGGGAAAATACAGGCTGGTCGTTCTGGAGAACTTGCCTCAGTTGGGGAGTTTGTCAGACGCTTCCTCACTGTTGGATTTGGGTTTTGTATTTTACGTGGGAATCAGTCACGGGGGAGGCTGTGTTTCTGTCACCAGGTCACATCCCATCAGGAGGCATGTGGTTCTGATTTTGATCCCCTGGCTCTGGCGGCCTCTGCCACACTGCCCCACTGTAGAAAAGGAAGTTTTTCTCTTGGTGAAAAGAAATGGCCACGGGGAGATCTTTTGAGACCACATCAAGCTGCTGCTCGTCTTCGGGTTTCCCTCAGGGGTTTTGGTGTGCCGTTCATTCGCATCTCTCACCCGAGGAGTGAGAGGTCCTCAGTTGCCGCTGTCTGCCTTCATCGCTGCGGTCCTTGCATTTTCGATCAGTTCCTGCCACTGGAGGAGAGGCCACCACTCGGAAGACCTGAATTCACTGGTAGCCAAGCAACCGAGAGCTGGCTGGCAAAGCTCAGTCTCTCTAAGCAGCACACGTTGTTGAGCATCGCGGGGCTCGGGGCTTGGTGGGCTTTGGGAGGTGGGGATGTTGAGGGACTGTCTGGCCTTTAGTTTGGGCAGGGTGCTGAGGGCAGCAGGGCTGCCGCAGCCTGGCTGCCTTTCAGAAACGTGGCTGCTGGTGTGAGGTTGTCACTGATCCATTAGGAAGGGTGTAAACTGGTTCTGCTGGTTAGTTATTTACACCTCAGGATTATGGACAAAGAACGATCAGTCCTTTTTTTTTAAACTTGAGAATTGGAATCTTTTTGTGGCAGGCCCTGTTGGGAGCCACAGACACATGCCCGCGATTCCAAACCCTTTCCTCTTCTAGCTCGTCTCAGGAGTGGGGCACCAGCTCTTGGGTTTGTGGGTCCCTGGGAGGGGAGGGTGTTAGGGGCTTTGAAGGAAGGGTATCCTGCTGTGTACCCCACCAACTCCCATCCTAAGAAGTATTCATGTCGACATGTCCCTCCCTCTGTAATATCAAACCGCTTTTGAAATATCTGACTTTTCCGATAAATGTTTGTGTATCTTGTGACCTTGCCTCAGATCACATTTCTTAAATTGAAATGGGTTTTTAATGATTTTAAGTAGAATTATATACTTAGATATTGATTGTTCTGGTTAAGGTTTAGAAATCTCAGAGCTGTTAAAACAGACATCATGGCATCCAGTCAAATACCATTGGAAATAGTACATCCTCAAAGCTTTAATAATGAGTTAAAACAGTGAAAATAATTAAATTAAAAGTTCGGTCTCTCAGGTTCTTTAAGCCTCCCTTGTGAATTATTTAGGCAGGCTTTTAAAGAAAGCATCTCCACCTAATGAGATGTAACACCTACTTTGTCTGAAAATGTCCAGATCCGTTATTGTTACTTCTTGAAGCCTGAGCTTTGATCTGCAGAACAACCTGGGCGCAGGGCGCTGTGGGAAGAGGGAAGGCATAGATGCCCTAGAACTTGGGCTTTGCAGTCAGATGGACCGGGCGTCAAGTCCTGGGACTCTGCTCATCATTTAGCCAGCCTTGGGCAGGTCATTCCCTCCCTTGCCTCCACGTCGCGGTTTCCTCATCTGCGCAGTGGTTTAACAGGACCGTGATGAGGACGACAGCAAGGAGACAGTGCGTGGCACGCAGTGCACACGTGGCGGGCAGCTGCTGCCATGAAGAGGCAGAAAGAGCCCAGCCATCTTGTACTTCCACATACCTAGCAGATCCAGTTATTCCCACTAATCATATAACAACTAGATTAATTAGTCACTGAAACAAATATGCCACACTTTTATGGCTTAGGAAGTGAGTGCCCAGGAAGTAAAGTTAGTGATTTTCACTTTAAAAAAATATTTAAGATGTGGTTGTTTCTGTCCTACTTATTGTAAATGGAAAATGGATTTGACTCACCAGAATATCGTAAGCATCCACTTTATTTAGCTTTGTAAAGTAAAAAATCCAGACCCCTGCCTTTGCATTGTGACAAATATATAGTTATCCTAAATGTAGTGGTTAAGAGTGTAGGATTTGTGAAGTGTTGCCATTGGCAGCAACATGGATGGGCCTAGAGATGATCATACTAAGTGAAGTAAGTCACACAGAGAAAGACAGATATCATGTGATATCAATTATATGGGGAATCTTAAAAAACTGATAACAAATGAACTTATTTACAAAACACAAATAGACTCACAGACATAGAGAACAGACTTACGGTTACCAAAGGGTTAGCGGGAGGTAGGGGGGAAATTAGGAGTCTTGGATTAACATATACACACTACTGTATATAAAATACATAACCAACAAGGACCTACTGTACAGCACAGGGAACTGTACTCAGTATCTTGTAATAATCTATAATGGAAAAGCATCTGAAAAAATAATATATATATATATATATATGTATAACTGAATCTTTCTGCTGTACCCTTGAAACTAACACAATGTTATAAATTAACTATACTTCCATTAAAAAAAAAACTGATATCAAAAAAAAAGAAAAAAGTAGAATTTGGAGTGGACCCAATTGAAGTCCCAGCCCTTCCCCCCTTATTCACTGTAAGATCTTGGCCATCTTCTCTCGGTTTCACCATCTCCAAAACGAGGGATAAGCGTAGGAGCCCCCTCGCAGAGTGGTCGTGAGGGTTATTTGTTGCTCTGCAGAGAGCCCTCAGGGTGGGGCTGAAGACAATGTTAGCATGAGCCCCTGTGAGCTAGCGTTACACCTTGTCTTCCCAACTGGTAGTTTAGATTGTTCTAGTTTAGACAGAATTCGTCTTGTTGTACTGCTGGTTTTCTTCCTTTTGTGTGTGTGTGTTTAACCAGATGAACAATAGCTTTTCATATGTGTCTTATTTTTCTCACATGTGTAGACATGAGGATTAAGAAAGCTGCTTAGGTCTGTAGACCACCCCTCAATCAATGCACTTAGTACACAGGACTGAAATGATTAACTTTTAAACTGCCACTAACTTTTTGACACCTTTTCCTTTCTAAAGGGATGTTCCTCCATCTTATGTCCAAACTAAATTTTATAAGCTGAAAGCTACCTGTGTTCCCTTTTGGCAGAAGAAGACTTTTCCAGGTCAGTATTTTCGGTATCTGAATAATTAAAAGCGCAGCACATGGGGACACACGCTGGTAGTGTGACCTTGGGTAGTGACTTCTGGGAACCTCAGATTCTTCAAATGGAAAACGGTGAAAATTGGCAAATTATAACCCCTACCTGACAGGACTTTCAGAAGTACTAAATGAGATAATGAGCTTGAAAAGTGTGGTCACCAGGCTGCCGGGCGTTTAGCAGGCACTGGGTGAGTAGCTGCGCGTGCTTCTGGGTTGCACAGCACACGTGCTCACGTGCACACGCTCACACCACATGCCTGCACACACACTGATCCACAAAAAACTGGAGATACAGTTTCTTCTCTGCAGCCATTTGTAGGTGGTTTACGTATGTAATTCCCAAACCTGGAGTATCAGAGTCAGGTGGGGAACTTGGGAAAAAGGTACATACCTGGGTCTCATCCCAGACCCAGTCGATTCTAGTCTCTAGTCTGGGTCCAGAGGCTAGGTTTTTCTCTAACAAGCTCACAAGTGAGTCGCCAGTGGCCTGCCCAGCATCATTGTTTGGGAACCACTGGTTCGGGTAGCACTGCGCCCTGCAGTGTGTGACAAAATGCTCCTTGCGTTCAGCAGACACCACTTCCTGGGTTTGAATCCTGGCTTCGCCCTTCTGACTCTATGACTTTGGATGAGTTTCATAATGTCTTTATGCCTCATTTGAAAAACGGGTGAACAATAGTGCCCACCTCATAGGATTTTTGAGAGGATTGAATGAGCGACTATGAATAAAGCAGTTAGAGCCAGGTCTTGCACACAGTAATGCCAGTAGCAATGCGTTGTCGTCATCCGCACCGTCCGTCCTTTGACCATGGGAAGAGGCTTTGTCAGATCATCTCAAGATTCAATTTCTTTTCTTTAGAGATTATAGACTACCTTTATGAGACTAGTCTACCGTTGCTTAAAGAAAAATTAGAGAAGAAGATGGAGAAAAAAGGGACTGAGATCCAGACCCCGGCAACCCCCAAGCCAGTCTTCCTGTTTCGAGACATCTTTTATTGTGACGATGACAGTGAGGGAGAAGACGGAGATGAAAAATGTTAAGCGGCTGATACTCACTCTTGTCCATTTTTCTAGGTCTGGTTGTGTTTATATACGTGTCAATAAAGCTATTTTCACTATTGATTTTACTGAAGAAGGTGCAACAGCCAAAGGAAGGGTATGAAAATAATAACATATTGTGGAGCATTAGAAACTGATTCACATTTCATATTCAAGTTTGTCTGAATGTGAAAAGAAAGGCAAGTGTATGAGTTGATTTAATATTTTCTGTGCTATTATATTGAAAATAATTACAACTAATGGTTTTCATACAACAGCAGGATCCCAAGTCCCTCTAATGGCGGCAGAGGGTAGTCATGTCCGACGAACATTTTCTTTTTTTTTGGCTGCACCACATAGCTTATGGGATCTTCGTTCCCCAGCAGGGATTGAAGCCAGGCCCTCGGCAGTGAAAGCGCAGAGTCCTAACCCCTGGACCGCCAGGGAATTTACCCCAATGGACATTTTCATGATGTGGATTCAACTATACGTGCATTCAGCAAAAAAGAGAATGTTTACAATTTTAATAATGCATGCCATTTTGCTTTCTGTTTTTCAATTGTTTAGATGTATATTTTAGTGTGTGTGCGTATTAGGTAAGTGGTACAGGGAAGTTTGTGTTCCCGCAAACTGGTTTCGGTTCCCATGTGCCTGTCATGGTGTGCGTATCTCATCTTCCTGAGTGTGATTCTAGTGTTTAAAGATAGGTATTTTTCATACAAGATGCCCTCTCAAAGCCAGTCACAGAATTCATCTGGTGTTGAACTGGAAAAAACAAAGAAACCAGCAATCTCTTCCATTGCTTCTGGAAAAACTGCCTCTGTTAGACTTCCCTTGCTGGCAAGGGAAATAAAGTGCCCAGGCTTCTAGCCTCATCTGTACAGGGGAGAACATAGAAAGGAAGGTGTGGGTGAGCAATATCCCATACAGTGAGGCCACCCTCTGGGCCAAGGTGCAGCACCCTTGTCTCCTGAGTGTAGCATCGTGATGTGTGATGTTGGTCAATTCATCCACAAAGCTAGGCATTTTTCCAAGCTTGCCGTCATCGGGGAAGGAAGAATACAGAGAAACAAGTTTAGGAGTCCTCAGTCACCAGTATATCCACAGCACCTATCATGGTGTTGTGCAAATAATAGACACTCGATACATATTCAGGGAACAAATGAGTATTTTCTTTTTAAAAATTTATTTATTTATTTTTGGCTGTGTTGGGTCTTCGCTGCTGCACGCAGGCTTTCTCTAGTTGCTGCGAGCAGGGGCTACTCTTCATTGCAGTGCGCGGGCTTCTCACTCTGGTTGCTTCTCTTGTTGTGGAGCACGGGCTATAGGTATGTGGGCTTCAGTAGTTGTGGCCTGTGGGCTCATTAGTTGTGGTGCACGGGCTTAGTTGCTCCGCAGCATGTGGGATCTTCCTGGACCAGGAGTTGAACCCGTGTCCCCTGCGTTGGCAGGCGGATTCTTAACCACTGCGCCACCAGGGAAGTCCCAGAACAAATGAATATTTTCTTTTTAATAAGCATTTTGCCTTTAGTCACCTCCTTCTATCTGTCAAACATACCAATCTCCGGGCTGATGGGAATATAAATTACATGTTCCTTTTGGAGGACAATCCGGTAGAATACATCAAAGCCTTAAGAATGTACATATTCTGAGATCCAGCAGTTTCACTTCTAGGACCTAAAGAAATAATAGAACTAGTGTAAAAGAATGGCACATTTATAATATGAAAACTAGAAAAATATAAATGTTCTTTAATAGGAAATTTACTATATATGATGGTATATTCCTAGAATGGAATATTAGGCAGTAATTAAAAATGATAATGAGGGACTTCCTGGGTGATGCAGTGGTTAAGAATCCGCCTGCCGGTGCAGGGGACACGAGTTCGATCCCTGGTCTGGGAAGATCCCACATGCCGCAGAGCAACTAAGCCCGTGCACCACAACTACTGAGCCTGCGCTCTAGAGCCCACAGGCCACAACTACTGAGCCTGTGTGCCACAACTATCGAAGCCCACGCGCCTAGAGCCCGTGCTCCACAAGAGAAGCCACTGCAGTGAGAAGCCCGTGTACCACAACGAAGAGTAGCCCCTGCTCGCAGCAACTAGAGAAAGCCCATGCATGGCAACGAAGACCCAACACAGCCATAAATAAATAGATAGATAAATAAAAATTTTTTTAATGATAATGATAGATTTGGTTAACATACAAGGTAAACAATATAATCAACTAAAATACATACTGTTTTTCATTCAGAAGTGTACATATTATCTTCTTAATTTTGTAACAGTAAAAAAAAAAAAAAATAGGGACTTCCTGGTGGTCCAGTGGTTAAGACTCCTTGCTTCCAATTCAGGGGGCACAGGTTCGATCCCTGTTGGGGGAACTAAGATCCCACATGCTGCGTGGTGCGGCCAAAAACGAAAAAAAAAAATTGTGTAAATAGAGATGCATTACAGTGTAAGGGAGGAATTAAACCCAAAGTGTTGACAGTGGTTCTCTCCGGGAAGTGGGATTGTAAGTTTATAGGTTAGAAGTCTTGACTTGCAAGTGCCAGAAAATCAGACTCAGATAGATCAAAGGCATCTGGGGACTCTCAGACTGAAAATCCAGAGGGAGAGGATGGATCCAGCTACTCAGAGTCCCCAGAATGTGTTTTCTTGCTGATTCTCAGCTCTCCCTTCTCCAGAGTCCACTTTATCTTCAGTCCACACGAGGGGGCCCCTTGGTCCTGAGGGGTGCCTTCATAGAGCCCCATGTTATAGCATCCTTCTTATTATTACTTAAATAGAGGATGCCATTCAGAGAACAATAGCTCTTGCTTAAGTCCTGGGTTTTGTTCCCAGTGCCCAAATTAGAGCTTGTGCCCAACTCTGAGCCATCACTGTAGGCACAAAAATAGGATGGTCTTCAACCCATCTGGGCTCATGTCTGGAGCTGGGATTTAGCTCAACCTGCCTTAAATGGCTGAAAGGGTAAATACCCCTGTGGAAAATCATGGTTCCATTAGCAGAAGAGGGGAGTGGACCCTGAGGAAGCGACCCACACATGTGCAGGACTGTGGGTAATTACCTGTGCTGTGAATTTTACCCAATAAACTTGTGTACTTGGTAAAAGTTTAATTTTTTAACTTTTTCTCACCCCTAGCTCCATGCCCTTCCCCCACCCCACCCCCCAAAATCTTACTTTTGCCAAACACCCTTTTGACATACAAGGATCCAGGAATTTGGAAGAAAAAGAAGGGAAGGGTAGACTGTATTTGTCAAATACAGGTCCAAGAGAAGAGAAAAGGGAAAACCGTGAGTTTGGTTTGAATGTGTAGGCTTTGAAGTATCAACAGGGCCCATTTGAGGAGACCCCAGTCTACTGCAGGGAGAGAACAGACAAGAACAAACCACACTAGAGAGGTGGGTTGGTTGGTTAGCTCCCTGAGGGTGAGAGTTGGAGCCATGAAATGGACAACCCCATTCACGACAAGAAAAAGGCAGAAGAGGAAACGTGTACTTGGCAGGGAGTGGAAGAGGAGTAGACTCAGAAAGTGAACAAGGGTAAAGAGAAGAAGGTGACCCATCTAACAAGAAACAAGACCGGGGAACAAATAAAACTGCTTTTAAACAGTCTTGACCGCATAATGTGAGCGTCCTTGGCCCAGTCCCTGCCCATTGAGCACTCTGCAGTAAGCATGCCTTCCGGCTCTTCATCTTAATTTGGAGACTTCATCGTCCAACAAAGAGGTCCAGAACTGCAGTGCACAGGAGTGTGTAATCAGACCATGGCATCTGTTCTCCTCAGAACACTACTTTTAGTTCAACAAGCATCATGGACCACATGCAGTGAGCCAGGTACTGTTAGGAGCTAAAGATGCAAGAGGGAACAACACAGACTTGGTGCCTGTTTTCGTGGAGGCTACACAGTCTAGCACTTTCTGAACACCTTTCCCAGTCCATCTCCTGAAATAACACGCCATAGTTCTAATTCTTCGACCTCATCAAATAATCCATCGATCCATCAACCCACTCCTAGCCTACCCAAGTGTCCATCCTTACAATCCCTCCCTTCTGAACACCCTCGGCTCTTCATTCTCTCCCCCGGTACTTCCCTGCTCAAGACCCCAGACCTGGATGAGCCCTTCCATCTGCCTCCTGTCTGCACCTGAAGAGCTGAATATTCCTAGAAGAAAGTCACACAGCTCAGCTGGTTTAATGACCGTAAACCTCAAAAAGACAGTGTTGCCAGCAACCCCCTATAAATTTATTTATTTATTGTTGGCTGTGTTGGGGCTTCATTGCTGCATGTGGGCTTTCTCTAGTTGCCGTGAGCGGGGTTACTCTTCAATGCAGTGCACGGGCTTCTCATTGTCATGGCTTCTCTTGTTGCGGAGCACGGGCTCCAGGTGCACAGGCTTCAGTAGTTGTGGCACGTGGGCTCAGTAGTGCCAGCAACCCTCTAATAGGCTTGCTGTTCTTTTACCCACATCAGCTGTGTCCTACATTCAACCATCCCACAACCCTCTTCTGCCCTTTTCATGATTCACTGAGAAAACTGAAGCCATCCCCCATCAAATCCCTCTTCCCTGCACCAACCAGTCAATCCTACCTCCATCTATATTCATCCATCCTACTACAGGCTGAGTCCCTACACCTGAGCCCTGCAGTCTGTCCCTTCACATTATCTCAGAGATTTTGGTCCTTTGCTGATCCTTCTAAATTGTCAGTCTCACCTATTCTGCATCGCTATCACCATACAAACAAGCCATGGTATTAGCTATCTTTGATTCTATACATGTAGAATCAATTACCACTTTCTGCTACACTCCCCCCACTGCCTCCAACTTCTAAATGCTCATGTTCCTCGAGACTTTTTGGGCTCTTCACGTTCTCCCGATGCCTCGAAATAACATCTATGTGCTGATGGCTCCCAAATGTGTAGTTATAGGTCAGATTCTCCCCCAAACTCCAGGCTACCTGCCATCTCCATTCAAACGTCTGAGCCGTTTGACCATAAGGTTAAAAGGACTTTAGTTTTTCAGAGTAGTTTTAGGTTCACAGCAAAATTCAGAGGAAAGTACAGAGATTTCTGAAATACCCACTGCTTCCCCCCCCATATGCATAGCATCCCCCATTATCAACATTCCCTACCAGTGTAGTACGTTTGTTACAACTGATGAACCTACGGTGACACGTCATTATCACCCAGAGTCCATAGTTTTCATTAGGGTTCACTCTTTGATATGTACATTCGATGAGTTTGGACAAATGTATAATGACATGTATCAGTCCTTTAATATCAGAGTACTTTCACTGCCCTAAAAATCCTCTGTGCTGTGCCTGAAAGCTCAGTCAATTCACAAAGAAGATACACTAATTCTCAATCTGCACATGAAGAGATGTTCTACATCATTAGTTATTAGGAAAATGCAAATGAGGCACAGTTTTAACCCATTGGGATGACTGAAATTTAAAAGACTTACAATAGGGATAGTATTGACAAGGTTGTGGAGCAAATGGAAGTCTTATACTTTTGCTTATGGTAATTTAAGACGGTAAAATCACTTTGGGAAATGGATTGTAAATTCTTGTCATGTTAAAGACACACCTACCCTGTAATCCAGCAGTTCCACTCCTGCATATTTGTCCATGTTAACTGAAAACGTATGACCATTAAAAGACTTGTACAGTAATGTTCATATCAGCTTTATCCATTAACAGTGGAAAACTTGAAACCACCCAATATTCATCAGTAGATGACTAAAAGAAAAAAACCAAATTGTGGTGTATTCATTGAATGATACCCTTCTCTGCAATAAAAATGAATTGCTGATACATACAATAACATCTGTGAACCTCATACACTTCATGTTGAACAAAAGCAGATGGTCAAAAGAATACATAGTGTATAATTCCATTGATAGAGTTCTAGAATAGTCTAAATGAATCTATGATGATAGATATGTTGATAGAAGTCAAATCAATGTTTCCATTGGGTGAATGGGGAGAAGATTTTCTGCCAGGTGTCCCAAGGGCACTTTTCTGGCAGGAGAAAATGTTTTATATCATGATTAGAGATGGTTACATGAAATTACGGAGTTGTTAAAATCCCTCAACTATACACCTAAAATGTGTACTTACTGTGTATAATTGTATATAAATTATATAAAGTTGACAAAATCATGGAATAAGAGGCTACAGTGAAGGTTAATGATGATGAAATCAATAGAAATTATAATATAACAAATATTTTAGTAATTCATTAAGAACAGATCCATTTCAAATAGAAATAATGTGTAACATGTTCTTGGATTGTTGGTAATCCAAATAATGATGAGTAATGAGTCAAATGATCAAACTGGAAAAAGTACTGAAATTTTGACATACTGACATCTAAAACTCACAATCTGTAGCTAAAAATGAGAAAAATCTATGACAACCTAGTAGTAATGTGTTATCAATTCCAAGTATTTAGGTTCAGTCATTACACCAGAAACTTTATGTGTCCTGAATTCTTACAGCTTATCTGTGAAAAAAGGCTTGATACAAATTTTTTTTAACTTGACAATCCTAAAATTTGCATATTATAAAATGAAATATTAATTTGAAACTTTCATAAACGCAATAAAATTTCATCAATCTTACTAGAAAAAAGACTGAATTACGTTTGTGTTCCTTGTATAGAAAATGATCTTCAACCTCATTGCTGAGATAAAAGTGTATGAAGCCCAAATATGTAACTTTTATAGAGTTGTGTTTGCAGCTTAAATATTTTTTTCTGAATTTTTAATATTTGTGGGGTTTGTCCGTTTTAAAGATTTGTAATTTGTGCTATTCATTTCAAATAAATATTAAAGACACCCCTCAAGTTGTGTAAACTTTGGGCTCTACAACTCCTGAGCATACCTTGGATCAATGAATCTGAGTGTAAAAAGCAATTCACGGAAAAACGCATTCAGTCTAATTTGATAAAGTTCAAAAACACGCTAAGCTTCATTGTTTACAGATTAAAGACAATATTACCATTTGTAATACGTGGTAATATTATAAGGTAATAAACGTGGTAATATTATAAGGAAAGAGCCACAGCGGGCTCAGAAGCAGGATTAAATTATGACTTCAGTGGCCCTAGGTACTTTTTGCCTTCAGGGGCACTTTTCTCCTTAAAAATATCAACATTTATATTTTATGACTGTATTGGTATAAAGACAAATAAATGGTAAATATTAAAAGATTTTCTTCAACCTAATGTTCCACTTGTTTTCTGATTTTATAAGAAGTTAAAACATTTCTTTGTGTCCCTAGCCCAAGCTACCCTGTAAAATGGAGGAGCCCCTCCGTTTAGGATTCACGGTAATATTCCGTTTCTTACACCGTGGTGAGTAGATTAGCGTTTTATAAATATCCCTTCATGGCTACTTTAATAAAAACGTATGTAATACATTCTTCAAGGATACACATTAAAGTGGTTATCTCAGGAAAACAGAGATTCCAGTGATTTTTTTTCCATCTTCTCTTCAAAAAAAGTGTTTTTTTTCCCCAAGAGCCAGCCAGATCCCTAGTTTTCAAAAGCATTAATATTATTTTAAAAAGGATACCTACACAGGGCTTCCCTGGTGGCGCAGTGGTTGAGAGTCCACCTGCTGATGCAGGGGACACGGGTTCGTCTCCCGGTCCGGGAAGATCCCATATGCCGTGGAGCGGCTGGGCCTGTGAGCCATGGTCGCTGAGCCTGTGCGTCCGGAGCCTGTGCTCCGCAATGGGAGAGGCCACAACAATGAGAGGCCCACGTACAACAAAAAAAAAAAAAAAAAAAAAAAATACCTACACAATTTATAGTGCAATATAGTTCCACACAGTTTTGTAACTTTATTTAAACACTGTATTTGAATTTGGCCAACACAGCCCACCAGGCAGGGAAAAATCTAGAAACGAGAATAACGGTCTTCGCCCTGCGCTCGGTATTGTTAAATTTCCGTAACGGGCATCGGGGCTTTCCGATAAGCCACGCCCCCTTTCTGGAATGTTCTTCACCAGGACCCTGCCCCCTTCTTCCCTGGCTCGCCCCTTCTCTTTCTTCCGTTAGGGTTCTGTTCGGTAAGATCGTCGCTGGCTGACCTGTCTGGATCGGGCCTATCTCAGCCTCTTCTTTCCTTTAGAGCCTTGATCAGAACTAGTAATTATTTCGTTTTTCTGTCTCCTCTATTAGAGTATAAGCTAGTGGTGACGCCTCGTCGTCGAAGTCAGTAGTAAGCGTTAAAAAAAAAATGGGTAGGCTTCCCAGGGGGTTTTACTGTTATATTCTGTACTGTTTTTTCTTTTTCCAATACTTAATGTATCCCTTTTCTATGATACAAAGTATATATTTCCCCCAAATTACGTGTTGATTACATATTATATTTTAGGTCTTTAAAGGAAATCTAAAGAGAAAAAAAATTCATTCGCAACCCGTAACACCCCTGCTGAAACTCCTAAGGCGTCGAAAAGAGAAGAAAAAGGACTGGACGGAAAAGACAGCAGGGTAGGCGTCCAGGTCGCCCGGGGTGGGCGCGTCGGCAAACGGCCACTACTCGGAGAAATCCGGGGCAAGGCCGCGGTGAAACCTCGGCCTCAAGCTTTCCCCACGCCCCCCCCGCCCCTCAGGACGCTCCTGATTGGCCGGCCGCGGGAGCCCGGAAGTGACGCCACGCCGGGCTTCCCGGCCTCCCGGCGGAGCCCGGGCGTGTCTCTTCCCACGCCCCGCCCCTCGGGGCTCCAAAACAAGAAAGCGGCGGCCGGGGCGGGGCCTTCCGACGCCCGACGCTGCGCAGGGGGCGGGGCCTGTGCTCGGGGCTTCCTCGGGTTGGGTGGTCGGTTGCGGAAGGAGGCGCCGTAGCGCGCGTCCGCACTTCCGTTCTCAGCCGACTGTGGAGTCGAGGCATGGAGGCGGAGGGGGGTTAGCGGCCGGGAGGAGGCCGAGACGGTTGAGGAGAGCGGCGAACTCGCGGCTGCAGTCCCGGTGAGCGTGGGAGCGCGCGCGGCGTAACCGTCGCAGCGCGTGAGGCCTGGGCGGGTGGGGGAGGGGCGGCGCGAGCGCGGCCGCGTCCCTCAGGAGAGTTGCGGCGCCCGAGGCGGGAGCATCCTCGCGGCGTCCGGTGGGCCGCCCTCTGGTTCTCTCCCTTCGCGTCGTCTGCACTGCCGTCCCGTGTGAGCTCTTCCGAGTCTGGGCGCTGCGTAGTTTCGGTGGGAGTGAGTGGGGTGTCTCGCTACAGAAGGTCTCTGTCCGTTCGGCGCCCCCTGCTTCTTCCTGCTGGGGTTCGTGCCTTTGGAGAGTGTGCCCCTCTCGAGTGGCCACCTGAGCCCTCCCTGCCCCACTTGAAGGCGATGGAGCGCTGACAGCCAGCCAGAGGGGCCTTTGCCGTCCTCCTCACCTTCCAGGAGCGACGATGTGCCTAGACCCGTGTGGCCCAGAAGGAACCGGGCACGAGGCTCGAAGGAAGAAGAACCCACGGCTGGTCAGTTAAAGCGGCAGAGATGTTAGCTACTGACGATCCTAGGGCTGAACTCACCTGCTAATTGGGGGACTTTCTGACAAAGTGCCTGGCTGTCCCCAGCATGGGAACGAGGTCTCCCGTGGAGCCACTCCCCCTGTGGAGTCAGAATGGCAGTTGCACTGTTTCTTCGTTCCTTGTAGACCCACAGGCACGTTGTCTCATCTCTGGGAGCTTGAGCTCTGTCATCAAATGGTAATATTTGGTTCTACTTGATAAGGATTGATGTGAAACCCAGGTGAGAGAGCGAGTCTAAAAACCACTTCCTGGGCTTCCCTGGTGGCGCAGTGGTTGAGAGTCCGCCTGCCGATGCAGGGGACGCGGGTTCGTGCCCCGGTCCGGGAAGATCCCACGTGCCGCGGAGCGGCTGGGCCCGTGAGCCACGGCCGCTGGGCCTGCGCGTCCGGAGCCTGTGCTCCGCGGCGGGAGAGGCCACAGCGGTGAGGCCCGCATACCGCAAAAACAAAGCAAAACAAACAAAAAAAACCACTTCCTCAGTTTTGTTTCGTTTTCCTTTGCTTTTTCAGAAATGTTCTTTTGGGGGCCAGAGTCTAGGTATATATGAATGCAGATCCTCACCCATTCTCAAATAAACCCAGGAATCTCGACTGAGAGGATCACTTCTCTGTAGGCCATTACCCCAGGTAATTATTTGTTGTTGTTTTTTTAATTTAAAATTTTTAATTTTTTAAATTGTTTATTTGGTTGCATTGGGTCTTAGTTGCGGCAGGCAGGCTCCTTAGTTGTGGCATGCGAACTCTTAGTTGCAGCATGCATGTGGGATCTAGTTCCCAGACCAGGGATCAAACCCGGGCCCCCTGCATTGGCAGCGCGGAGTCTTAACCAGTGTGCCACCAGGGAAGTGTTGGTAGTTATTTGTTAAATAAACATTTAAGACTTTTTTTTCAGGCACTTAATATGTGCCAAGCACTGAAAAGTAAAAAATACGGAACGGATCCTTGCCTCCTAACAGACTCAGAATTGCTGAGGATGGAGCTTGTAGGTGGGAGACAGATAAGTAAACAGCTCAGCCTAACATGGTAAATGCAGTGATAGAAACCATGTACAGAGTCCTGAGGGGATAGAGAAAAAAGTCATCAAAGACAGACTGGAAGGGAGGGAATGAGTCAGACAAGCCCCCAGGCATGATGATGCTCAGAGGTAGTTCTCAAATCTGGCTCCCCCCGCCCCCGAAATATTTACTTATTTATTTATTTTGCCTGTGCTGGGTCTTAGTTGTGGCCTGCGAACTCTCAGTGGCGGCATGCATGTGGGATCTAGTTCCCCGACCAGGGATCGAACCCCGGCCCCCTGCATTGGGAGTGCAGAGTCTTACCCCCTGGACCACCAGGGAAGTCCCCCAAATCTGGCTTTTTATCAGACTTACTGGTGGAGTGTTTTTTAGAACGAATCTGAATTTTATCAGTGGTATCTCACCATCTGCTTTGCTTTTTTTTTTTTTTCCCCAAGTTCCTTTGGTGAGTCTGATGCGCATTCAGGTTTAAGAACCAGGCAAAGGTATGAAGGGTAGGTGTTCAGGGCAGATAGATGGAAGAGCTTCCATAAAGGCAGGTAATGCCAAACACCAGGAAGCATTTTAGGAAGAGCAAGTGAGGGGGAATGGCAAGAGATGATGCTGAAGCCAGGTCATGGAGAGCCTTGTGTGGTGAGGCCAAAAATTTTAATTTTATCGGTCAAAGGTAGAGGAGTCATTTGTGCTTTTAGAGTCTGGTTTTTGCTTTGGCCTTTGGCAGCATTTTGGAGGAAGAATTGATGGTGGATCAAACAAGAGGCAGATCATTTAGGTTTCTTTTGTAATCCAGACAAATAATGAAAATGTATTGAACTAAGGAAATGGCAGTCTCACTGAGAGTAAAGTACAGATGTAATCAAGGTGTGGTAGACTCTATAGAACTTGTAGAGATGGGGGCTAAGGGAGGAGAGTATAGGAGAATTCACAGGTTACTGGTTTGAAAAGTGAAGTCATGGTAATACCATGGATATAGAGAATACAGGACAGATAACACATTTACGGAAGGGACTTTGTTCTGTTCTGGTCCTGTTTACTTTGAGGCAACTGTCAAGTGAGCATAGATTCACTATACAGTTGGATATTGAGTACGGTCAGCCTTCCATATCTTTGGGTTTCCCATCTGTGGATATAGAGGGCCAACTGTGTTCCCTGTACTGCACTATTTTATGGAAGGGACTTGAGCATCTGTAGATTTTGGTATGCGTGGGGGGACTCCTGGAACCAATCCCCTGCAGATACTGAAGGGCAGCTGTATATCTTTGTGGAATTCTGCGCTAGGCTATCATTTATTGAGTAGCTGAAACACAATTAAACATTGCATTGAGTTTTACCTACATTCTCAGTCTTTGGGAAGCTTCATTATAAATAGTAGTTGAAGAAATAGGTTGAATTGTCACCCACAAAGAGGATATTGAATGAAGGGATAGAGTCCTGAGGACAAACCTTTGGAAATTTTGATATGAAGCAGGGGGAAAAGGAACAGATGATTATGGGGGTTGGGTAGAGGAAGTGAGAGAAGAATGGTGTGCCGTCATAGCTAAGGAATACATGGTTAGCAGTTTCATACGCTTTAGAGGAGTCCAGTAAAGAACCTATTGGATTTGGTATTAAAGAGATTATTAGGGACTTTTGTGAAAACATTCAGTGAAACATAAGGTAGAAGCCAGAGTGCAAAGGAGCTAAAGAAGTGAATCTAAATTATTTTTTCAAGGGGAGTTCTCTGGTGGTCCAGTGGTTAGGACTCGGCGCTTTCACAGCCGTGGCCCGGGTTCAATCCCTCGTCGGGGATCTAAACTAAGATCCCTTGAGCCGCTCAGCGTGGCCAAGGAAAAAAATAAATAAAAGCAATTGCGAAGAAGTTTAAAATAAATAAATAAATAAATTTTCAAAAAGTTTAGCTAGGAAAGGTCGAAGAAAGTGATTGTTATTTGAAGTTTCTGGCCAGCTATTATTGAGAAATGATATCCCCTGGATAAGTCAGTAGAAAGTTACAGTTATACCTCTGGTGAAGCATCCTATGTTATTGGCAAAAAAACTGTCTCTCTGATGCACAGGAGCCACTCTTATTTCTGTCATGCAGCTTGAGGATTCCCTGGACTCCCCCATTTGTGGTTCAGTAATGATTCCAAGCAGTAAAAACACTGATGAAATTAACAAAACTGTCCTCCAGAAGAACTGAATTGTGCAAAAATTTGCAGGATTCATAGTCATCTACCAGTAGTTTTCCCTAAAAAGAAAAATTTCAGTATACCCTGTTCAGATTTTTTGGGCTTAGCTATCAGGCCAATGATGATTTTAGTTTTAGGAATATAACCACACCCATTTATGGCCTTTTGAGAGGAACTGTGGAAACATGTTTCTGTTGTTGATGTGCTATAGCACTGTCCTCTCTGTTTTCTAAATTCCACGGCACTTATCTGTTATATGGCAGTAACTCCTATCTACTTTGAGAAAATTTAGTTTTGCTTTCTGGAATGTGGAAGTAGGCTAGCTCTCTGAGTGAGTGAAATAAAGAGCAGACTCCATAATTTTTTTACTAGAAGGTTTATTTTGCTAACTAACTTCTCTGTTAATAATTATTTTAAAGTATACAACATTTTATTTGTACTTCAGTACCTTAATTTTTTCAATTGACTGCAGTCTTGTTTCCTGCTCAAGTCAAGCTTGAAACAATTGATGTTTGAGAAATCTCCCATAAATTTCATTTTCTGTTCTTGCATCGACTAGAAGGGTGAAACTTATTGAATCAGATTACATCACTGGAAAAACACAGCTTCTGCAGACTTTTAACTTCCTGATATTATATTACTGGTTTTTCAAGTATAAGAAGTTCTTTGAATGAAATTTATATTCTGCAGAAACATAGTGTCCATTCTGTTACTTCGTATTCCCTAGTTTGCAGCACCCTTAAAAAATGTAATTGAATTAGAATTAGTGTTAGGAAAGGGCAGGACTCTCCAGCTGAACTAGCATATTACTTTTTTTATTTTTCACATGAGGACTGTGTAACTCATGTTATCTTTCTGCTCTACTTTTCAGGAAGCTCCTAAATTAGGACTTAGTGAAATTAAATTTCTTCTAAATAAGTTTTGATTTCTCTCCCTTTTTAAATTGCCTTCTAAAATGTCTTTTTCTTTATACTTTAATGTTGAAAGCTGCCCTAAATTCTTTTCAGAAGCATGAAGAAAGTATACAGTTAATATTTAATGAATTTAAAAAATCAGTTCACAAGACAAATACATGTTTTTGATTGTACAGAAATTATAAATACTGTCAAGATGTGATCAGTTTCCCATTAGCAGAGCTTATTATGCACTCTGAATTTTTGGGTGATAATGCATTCAAAAACTTAACATTGTCAAGTTTCTGTACCCAGGTAGTCAATGACTTGGGTCATGTTTCTTAACCTTTTATTGTCCCTTCTCCCTCTCTGAAAGGAAACGTTTAAGACATTTTTTTCCTATGAATTTCCCATGAATTTTAATACCACCAATATATTGTATACTTCTTTACATAATGTACATATACCTGTGCTTTATATGTAAAAAGAGTAGGATGTGTTCCACTAACCGGTTTTCATTTCCTTGAGGATGATGTCACTCCTGATGAGAATGCATGGATTAGGTTCATCCAGTTAGGAAATGAACTTCATTGGGTTTACAGTTGGGTTTGTAACTTTTTTCCCATTAGGCTGATATACATTCATTAGATAATGAAGATCAAGTTTTCAAGATGGTTTTCTTGGGTAATTTCCTGGCCCAATTCCCAATAAAATGTTTCCATATGATAGAACACTTGGTTCGATTTCCCTTGGGTGTGGTTTTCTTCTTTTTTGTCAAAGACTGGCTAATAGCTGTTTGGATAATACCTTGAGTTTGTCTGATGTTTTTCGCATGAATAGACTGGGGTTGTGGGTTTGGGGGAGCATACTGCAGAGTTGAAGTTCCTGTCTCATCACATTGTGTCAGGGGTTACCAACATGACTTAACCACTGGTGATGTTAACTTTGATCACTTGGTTTAAGGTTGTGTTTGCCAGGTGTCTCCACCGTAAGTGTGATTTTCACTTTGCATACTTTCTTATTTAGAAGTGTTTCACCAAGTCCAGCCCTCACTCAAGATAGGGTGGGATTAAGCTCCACTTCCTGGAATGGGGAGTATCTGTATATATTATTTGCGATTCTTCTATAAGGAAAGTTTGTTCCTTCCCCCACATTTGTTTATTCATTCATTTGTATCAGTATGGATTCATATATATTTATACTGTGGGTTATAATCCAATATTACATTATTGTGTTACTCAGATTGTTTCAGCTTTGGCCACTGAGAGCGCTTTCAGGTTGGTGGCTAATATGTCCCTTTGACATGCCCCCATCCTTTTGTATTTTGAGCACTTTGTTTCTGTTCCTGTAAGATGCTCCAGGCTCACTTGTATTTTTCCTGCTCCAGCCTCTTGTTTATTTCATTGCAAAACATTTGCGGTTTTGTTTAGCCACAATACACTGCTTACTGACAGTGAACTTTCTATTTGCTTTTATATGCATTTAGTGGCATCTTAGCTTGCTTTTATTACACCTCATTAGAATTGGAGATCTCTTTGGATTTTGGCTTCCACCCTATTTTGCTAATCCTCTGTTTCATGCCATCTGCAGTTCTGATAAACTTGACTCGTGTATTTTTCTTCAAACCTTTGACACATTTGATTCTTGGGATTTCCTCTCGTTTCCTGGTACCAACTTGCTACTTTGCTCTCTTTGAGACTGCTAGGATTTGGGAAATTAATTTCTTTTTTTAAAATTTTATTTATTTTTTATACAGCAGGTTATTATTATCTATTTTATACGTATTAGTGTATATATGTCAATCCCAATCTCCCAATTCATTCCACCACCACCACCACCACCACCACCACCCCCTGCCACTTTCCCCCCTTGGTGTCCGTACATTTGTTCTCTACATCTGTGTCTCTGTTTCTGCCCTGCAAACTGGTCCATCTGTACCATTTTTCTAGGTTCCACATATATGCGTTAATATATGATATTTGTCTTTCTGACTTACTTGACTCTGTATGACAGTCTCTAGATCCATCCACGTTTCTGCAAATGACCCAATTTCATTCCTCTATATGGCTGAGTAATATTCCATTGTATATATGTACCACATCTTCTTTATCCGTTTGTCTGTCAATGGGCATTTAGGTTGCTTCCATGACCTGGCTATTGTAAATAGCGCTGCAGTGAACATTGGGGTGTATGTGTCTTTTTGAATTATGGTTTTCTCTGGGTATATGCCCAGTAGTGGGATTGCTGGGTCATATGGTAATTCTATTTTTAGTTTTTTAAGGAACCTCTGTACTGTTCTCCATAGTGGCTGTATCAATTTACATTCCCACCAACAGTGCAAGAGGGTTCCCTTTTCTCCACACCCTCTCCAGCATTTGTTGTTTGTAGATTTTCTGTTGATGCCCATTCTAACTGGTATGAGGTGATACCTCATTGTAGTTTTGATTTGCATTTCTCTAATAATTAGTGATGTTGAGCAGCTTTTCATGCGCTTCTTGGCCGGCTGTATGTCTTCTTTGGAGAAATGTCTATTTAGGTCTTCCGCCCATTTTTTGATTGGGTTGTTTGTTTTTTTAATATTGAGCTGCTTGAGCTGTTTATATATTTTGGAGATAAATCCTTTGTTGATTCGTTTGCAAATATTTTCTCCCATTCTGAGGGTTGTCTTTTCGTCTTTTCGTCTTGTAGTTTCCTTTGCTTTGCAAAAGCTTTTAATAGGTCTCATTTGTTTATTTTTGTTTTTATTTCCATTACTGTAGGAGGTAGATCAAAAAAGATCTTGCTGTGATTTATGTCAAAGAGTGTTCTTATGTTTTCCTCTAGGAGTTTTATAGTGTCTGGTCTTACATTTGGATCTCTAATCCATTTTGAGTTTATTTTTGTGTATGGTGTTAGGGAGTATTCTAATTTCATCCTTTTACGTGTAGCTGTCTAGTTTTCCTAGCACCACTTATGAAGAGACTGTCTTTTCTCCGTTGTGTATGCTTGCCTTCTTTGTCATAGATTAGTTAACCATAGGTGCGTGGGTTTATCTCTGGGCTTTCTATTCTGTTCCATTGATCTATGTTTCTGGTTTTGTGCCAGTACCATATTGTCTTGATTACTGTAACTTTGTAGTACAGTCTGAAGTCAGGGAGTGTGATTCCTCCAGCTCAGTTTTTTTACCTCAAGACTGCTTTGGCTATTCGGGGTCTTTTGTGTCTCCATACAGATTTTAAGGTTTTTTGTTCTAGTTCTGTAAAAAAATGCCAGTGGTAATTTGATAGGGATTGCATTGACTCTGTAGATTGCTTTGGGTAGTAGAGTCATTTTCACAATATTGATTCTTCCAATCCAAGAACATGGTATATCTCTCCATCTGTTTGTGTCATCTTTGATTTCTGTCATCAGTGTCTTATAGATTTCTGAGTACAGGTCTTCTACTTCCTTAGGTAGGTTTATTCCTCGGTATTTTATTCTTTTTGTTTGAGTGGTGAATGGGATTGTTTCCTTAATTTCTCTTTCTGATCTTTTGTTGTTAGTGTATAGGAATGCAAGAGATTTCTGTGCTTTAATTTTGTATCCTGCAGCTTTACCAAATTCATTGATTAGCTGTAGTAGTTTTCTGGTGGCATCTTTAGGATTCTCTATATATAGTATCATGTCGTCTGCAAACAGTGACACTTTTACTTCTTCCTTTCCAATTTGTATTCGTTTTATTTCTTTTTCTTCTCTGATTGCCATGGCTAGGACTTCCAAAACTATGTTGAATAATAGTGGTGAGAGTGGACAACCTTGTCTTGTTCCTGATCTTAGAGGAAATGCTTTCAGTTTTTCACCTTTGAGAATGATGTTTGCTGTGGGTTTGGTGTATATGGTCTTTATTATGTTGAGGTAGGTTTGCTCTGTGCCCACTCTCTGGAGTTTTTATCATAAATGGGTGTTGAATTTTGTCAAAAGCTTTTTCTGCGTCTGTTGAGATGATCATATGGTTTTTATTCTTCATTTGTTAATATGGTGTATCACATTGATTGATTTGCATATATTGAAGAATCCTTGCATCCCTGGGATAAATCCCACTTGATCATGGTGTATGATCCTTTTAATGTGTTGTTGGATTCTGTTTGCTAGTGTTTTGTTGAGGATTTTTGCATCTATATTCATCAGTGCTATTGGTCTGTAATTTTCTTTTTTTGTAGTATCTTCGTCTGGTTTTGGTATCAGGGTGATGGTGGCCTCATAGAATGAGTTTGGGAGTGTTCCTTCCTCTGCAATTTTCTGGAAGATTTTGAGAAGGATGGGTGTTAGCTCTTCTCTAAATGTTTGATAGAATTCACCTGTGAAGCCATCTGGTCCTGGACTTCTGTTTGTTGGAAGATTTTTAATCACACTTTAAATTTCATTACTTGTGATCGGTCTGTTCATATTTTCTATTTCTTCCTGGTTCAGTCTTGGAAGGTTATACCTTTCTAAGAATTTGTCCATTTTTTCCAGGTTGTCCATTTTATTGCCATAGAGTTGCTTGTAGTAGTCTCTTAGAATGCTTTGTATTTCTGTGGTGTCTGTTTTAACTTCTCCTTTTTCATTTTTAATTAATTTGAGTCCTCTCCCTCTTTTTCTTGATGAGCCTGGCTAATGGTTTGTCAATTTTGTTTATCTTCTCAAAGAACCAGCTTTTAGTTTTACTGATCTTTGCTATTGTTTTCTTTGTTTCTATGTCATTTATTTCTGTTCTGATCATTATGATTTCGTTCCCTCTACGAACTTTGGGTTTTGTTTGTTTTTCTTTCTCCAGTTCCTTTAGGTGTAAGGTTAGATTGTTTATTTGAGATTTTTCTTGTTTCTTGGGGGTAGGCTTGTATTGCTCTACACTTCCCTCTTAGAATTGCTTTTGCTGCATCCCATAGGTTTTTGGGTTTTTGAAAAATTAATTTTTAAAAATTAAAAATTTTTAAATTAAAAATTGGGTCTTTGGGTTGGGTCTTTGTTGCTGCGTGCGGGCTTTCTCTAGTTGCGGCGAGCGGGGGCTACTCTTTGTTGTGGTGCGCAAGCTTCTCATTGCGGTGGCTTGTTGCAGAGCATGGGCTCTAGACACATGGGCTTCAGTAGTTGTGGTACGTGGGCTCAGTAGTTGTGGCTCGTGGGCTCTAGAGCACAGGCTCAGTAGTTGTGGTGCATGGGCTTAGTTGCTCCGCGGCATGTGGGATCTTCCCGGGCCAGGGCTCTAACCCATGTTGCCTGCATTGGCAGGCGGATACTTAACCACTGCACCACCAGGGACGTCCTCCTGTAGGTTTTGGATTGTCGTGTTTTCGTTGTCATTTGTCTCTAGGTATTTTTTGATTTTCTCTTTGATTTCTTCAACGATCTCTTGGTTATTTAGTAACGTATTGTTTAGCCTCCATGTCTTTTGTGTTTTTATGTTTTTTTCACTGTAATTGATTTCTAATCTCATAGCATTGTGGTTGGAAAAGACGCTTGTTATGATTTCAGTTTTCTTAAATTTACCAAGGCTTAATTTGTGACCCAAGATATGATCTATCCTGGAGAATGTTCCATGTGCACTGGAGAAGAAAGTGTAATCTGCTGTTTTTGGGTGGAATGTCCTATAAATATCAATTAAATCTATCTGGTCTATTGTGTCATTTAAAGCTTGTGTTTCCTTATTCATTTTCTGTCTGGATGATCTGTCCACTGGTGTAAGTGAGGTGTTAAAGTCCCCCACTATTATTGTGTTACTGTCGATTTCCTCTTTTATAGCTGTTAGCAGTTGCCTTATGTATTGAGATGCTCTTATTTTGGGTGCATATATATTTACAATTGTTATATCTTCTTATTGGATTGATCCCTTGATCATTATGTAGCATCCTTGTCTCTTCTAACATTCTTTATTTTAAAGTCTATTTTATCTGATATGAGTATTGCTACTCCAGCTTTCGTTTGATTTCCATTTGCATGGAATATCTTTTTCCATCCCCTCACTTTCAGTCTGTATGTGTTCCTAGGTCTGAAGTGGGTCTCTTGTAGACAGCACATATATGGGTCTTGTTTTTGTATCCATTCAGCGATCCTGTGTCTTTTGGTTGGAGCATTTAATCCATTCACGGTCAAGGTAATTATCGATATGTATGTTCCTGTTACCATTTTCTTAATTGTTATGGGTTTGTTTTTGTAGGTCGTTTTCTTTTGTGTTTCCCACTTAGAGAAGTTTCCTTCGAATTTGTTGTAGAGCTGGTTTGGTGGTGCTGAATTCTCTTAGCTTTTGCTTGTATGTAAAGCTTTTGATTTCTCCATTGAATCTGAATGAGCTCCTTGCCAGGTAGAGTAATCTTGGTTGTAGGTTCTTCCCTTTCATCACTTTAAATATATCGTGCCACTCCCTTCTGGCTTGTAGAGTTTCTACTGAGAAATGAGCTGTTAACCTCATGGGAGTTCCTTTGTATGTTATTGGTCGTTTTTCCCTTGTTGTTTTCAGTAATGTTCCTTTGTCTTTAATTTTTGTCAATTTTTTTTTTTTTTTTTTTTTTTTGTGGTACGTGGGCCTCTCACTGTTGTGGCCTCTCCCACTGCGGAGCACAGGCTCCGAATGTGCAGGCTCAGCAGCCATGGCTCACGGGCCCAGCCGCTCCACGGCATGTGAGATCCTCCCGGACCGGGGCACGAACCCGTGTCCCCTGCATCAGCAGGCGGACTCCCAACCACTGCACCACCAGGGAAGCCCTAATTTTTGTCAACTTGATTACTGTGTGTCTTGGCGTGTTTCTCCTTGGGTTTATCCTGCCTGGGACTCTCTGCGCTTCCTGGACTTGGGTGGCTATTTCCTTTCCCATGTTAGGGAAGTTTTTGACTATAATCTCTTCAAATGTTTTCTTGGGTCCTTTCTCTCTCTCTTCTCCTTCTGGGACCCCTATAATGCGAATGTTGTTGCGTTTAATGTTGTCCCAGAGGTCTCTTAGGCTGTCATCATTTCTTTTCATTCTTTTTTCTTTATTCTTTTCCATGGCAGTGAATTCCACCATTCTGTCTTCCAGATCACTTATCCGTTCTTCTGACTCAGTTACTCTGCTATTGATTCCTTCTAGTGTATTTTTCATTTCAGTTATTGTATTGTTCATCTCTGTTTGTTCTTTATTTCTTCTAGGTGTTTTTTCTTTAATTCTTGTAAGTCTTTGTTAAATATTTCTTGCATCTTCTTGATCTTTGCTTCCATTCTTTTTCCAAGGTCCTGGATCATCTTCACTGTCATTTTTCTGAATTCCTTTTCTGGAAGGTTGCCTATCTCCACTTCATTTAGTTGTTTTTCTGGGGTTTTATTTTGTTCCTTCATCTTGTACATAGTCATCTGCCTTTTCATTTTGTCTTGTCTTTCTGTGAATATGGTTTTCCTTCCCACAGGGTGCAGAATTGTAGTTCTTGCTTCTGCTGTCTGCCCTCTGGTGGCTGAGGCTATCTAAGAGGCTTGTAACAGGCTTTCTGATGGAAGGGACTGGTGGTGGGTAGAGCTGGGTGTTGCTGTGGTGGGCAGAGCTCAGTAAAACTTTAATCTGCTTATCTGCTGATGGGTGGGGCTGGGTTCCCTCCCTGTTGGTTGTTTGGCCTGAGGCAACCCAGCACTGGAGCCTACGTGGCTCTTTGGTGGGGCTAATGGTGGACTCTGGGAGGGCTCCCGCCAAGGAGTACTTCCCAGAACTTCTGCCGCCAGTGTCCTTGTCCCCACAGTGAGCCACAGCCACCCCGCCCCCCCCCCGCCTCTGCAGGAGACCCTCCAACACTAGCAGGTAGGTCTGGTTCAGTCTCCTATGGGGTCACTGCGCCTTCCCCTGGGTCCCAGTGCGCACACTACTTTGTGTGTGCCCTCCAAGAGTGGAGTCTGTGTTCCCGCCTGTCCTGCCGAAGTCCTGCAATCAAATCCCGCTAGCCTTCAAAGTCTGATTCTTTAGGAATTCTTCCTCCTGTTGCCGGACCCCAGGTTGGGAAGCCTGACATGGGGCTCAGAACCTTCACTCCAGTGGGTGGACTTTGTGGTATAAGTCTTCTCCAGTTTGTGAGTCACCCGCCCAGCAATTATGGGATTTGATTTTATTGTGATTGCGCCCCTCCTACCATCTCACTGCAGCTTCTCCTTTGTATTTGGATGTGGGGTATCTTTTTTGGTGAGTTCTTGTGTCTTCCTGTTGATGATTGTTCAGCAGTTGGTTGTGATTCTGGTGCTCTCGCAAGAGGGAGTGAGCGCACGCCCTCTACTGCGCCATCTTGAACCAATCTCTGAAAGTAATTTCATTTAACCCTTTTTACTTGAGTTTGGATGGTGGAGGCTCTGATGGTAGTATAAAACCCCAAATTGGAGACAGTCAAAAACTGTAAGTTTCAGACTTAGTAGTAATAGGTTTGTAGCTATTATATTTGCAACCATTACAGTTTATACTGCGTTGATGAGCAGTGAGTTATGGGCAGCAGTTCATACACACATGTGCAAATTCATGTGTATATATACTTTCTAACCAAGAGAAAATTCTTCTCTATATGAGTTTTTGTTATTGGTATGGAGTAATATTTGGATTTTTTACGTTTCCAGGGATTTCTGGAACATGGCCTCAGGGAATGTGAAAGGTTTCCTGAGCTTTTCACTTGACTCCAGTGCATTATTAGAACACTCCAAAATCTGTACTTTGAAAACATTGATAATTCTATGTCTCTGTATATAATTTCCCATCAGTACTGTATAGTTTTGAGCCTTCTTTATAACACAGCTGTATATTGCCTTATGATGTTTATTACTAACTGCTTCCATTATTTTTCATGTGTCACAGGTAAAGTTTTTACGAGTAGGCTCAGATTGAGTTTAGCCAGTGATTGATAAGCTGGCCAGCAGAATGTTCTGGATGTGGTCGAGGCACGTTGTAAGTTGAAGACATGATCATTAGTAGGAAATGTACCCATTCTCCACCAGAATAGGCCTGAAGTGTTGTGTGTTTTTTTTCTTTAGTCTTTCCATGTCTTCTTTTCTGGATACAGGTACAGAATGAGCACATGTTGTTGGTGTACACCAGGTGGTATTTCCACCATTGACTTCCTGCAACACTATGCATCTGAGACCCACTCCAGTGAATTTCAAAAAGCTGATGAAGACCTCTGCTACTGCTTAGAGTGTGTGGCTGAGTACCACAAAGCAAGGGATGAATTGCCATCCTTACATAAGGTACTTTACATTAATTGGGCAGTATTTTTCAGAGCTTGATAACTAGGAAGAGAATAAATTTGAACTCTGTTGGAAGCATTCAGGGAACTGACAATGTGATTTAAACTGTGAATGCTAATATACTTCTAGTATCTAACTCATTGCCTGGTAGATAGTAGGTGCTGAGTAAATGCTTATTTTTATTTTTATTTTTTTTCGGTACACGGGCCTCTCACTGTTGTGGCCTCTCCTGTTGCGGAGCACGGGCTCCGGATGGCAGGCTCAGCGACCATGGCTCACGGGCCCAGCCCTCCGCGGCATGTGGGATCTTCCCGGACCGGGGCACAAACCCGTGTCCCCCGCATCGGCAGGCGGACTCTCAACCACTGCGCCACCAGTGAAGCCCTAAATGCTTATTGATTGATAGAATTGAATTGAAATCTAATTTTCAGAATTTTATAGCAGAATAGCAGAATTTTATAATCCTCCACTTTTAGTCATTTTGATGTGAAACAGTTTCATGAAATGAAGTGACGTATGGGGTTTTTTTGGGTTCATGTTTTAATGTCATTGTGTTTGACATTGTTAACAGCCAGGTATCTGAATGGCTTGGGTTATTTTTTTATTGGCTAATAGTTCTTTTTTTTCCCCTCTCTTCATTTTTTAATGGGTAAATGGTATAAATCAATAAAGACAAGCATTTTTTCATTCACAGTAACCAAAGTGAAACATGTAATTTTAAATATGTGGCTTTGAATATTGGTTTATTATATTTATCTGATGAAAAATGGAATACAGACCATAGAGAAATGTATAATAATATAAAAAAGAGGAGGGGGATGATTAGTTATGAACCTTTTGAGGAAAACTTTCACGTTTACAAGGTTTCCTAGCTATGAAGCTAACCAATGTCTTTATGCTAAAGCTGATGTTTCAAGGTTGTTACCTATGGCTGGAACATAGGGAAGTCAGAGGAGGCCCAGCTTGTGCCTTGGTAAAGAAGCTCCAACTTCTCATTTCCTTTTCAATAGAGTATAGTTGACAGAGCTGTTGATAGCAAAACTCTGCAAGAGCGATGTTTTAAACATCTCATGCTCTATGTACTCATGTTCATGTATCATAAAAGCCACTTTTATGTTTAGTGACTGTTTTCTTTAAATCTAATATATGATGTTTAGTACTTCTTTAAACTTCTGAATTTTTATACTTAGGAGAAGGCTTTCTAGAAGGATCATCACATCCAGTATATTTTGTTGATAATAAGATATAAAGCACACTGCCCGTTTTTCTTTTCCTGTAGGTTTTATGGGAATTAGAAACCTCACGTCTCATAAATCACTTTGAAAAGGCCATGAAGGCAGAAATTGGAGACGATGACGAGTTATATATAGTAGACGACAATGGAGAGGCACAGCTGTTTGACTTTACTGGCCAAGACTTTGAAAATAAGCTTCGAGTTCCTCTTCTTGAAATACTGAAATATCCTTATTTGCTTTTACATGAGCGTGTTAGTGAGTATCTTGGGTGTTTCACAGTTGTATCATTTTTTTTTATTTTAAGAATTGTAAGAAAAAAAAAGAATTGTAAGAATTTGGGTTTATATTGAAAATCTGTTTCTTAAACATATAATTAGGATACTTATTATTATTTTTTCCATTATTTTTATTTTGAGCGTTTCCAAACCTAGAAAAGTGAATTACACAGTGAATACCATAAACACACCACAAAGATTCTACAGTTGCTAACATCTTGCTGTATTTGCTTTATCACATGTATATTCATCTGTCCATTCAATTAATTTTCATTCTTGGAATGTGTCTGTAGCAGGGTTTTTCAAACTTGGCACTGTTGACAGTTTGGATAATTCTTGGTGGGTGAGGGACATGCTGTTTATTGTGGGATGTTTAGCAGCATCCCTGGCCTCTCTCCACTAGATGCTGGTAGTGACTTGCTCTCCCCATTACCCTAATTGTGACAACCAAAAATGTCTCCAGATATTGCCAAATGTCCCTTGGGAGTTGGGGATCAGGGCCAGTGAGGGACAGAATCGCCAGGTTGAGAACCACTGGTCTGTAGTAATTTTCAGTAATCACTATGGCATCGCATATTACGGCTGCCTAGATTTTGGTCATTTATATTTGCATTTCTTAATATGAATCTCTTGAAGACATTTTCCTGATCTATCAAATCTAATGAAATAACAGTACCTTTAAGGCACCCACTACTATATCTAGTCCACATTCAGATTTTCCCGATAGTTGCAAAATGTGTTTTTTGGACGATTTATTTAAATTAGAGTCCAATCAGGGACTGTGCATTTGGTTCCATATTTCTTACATCTCTTTTAATCCAGAATCGTTTACTCTTATATATGTGTGCACAGGTATAGATATAGATAGATAGATTTTTTTTCTTTTTTGTCATAACTTTGACTTGCTGCGACCAAATGGTTGCCCTAAAGAATAATGTGCTTCCTGGACTTTTCTGATTTCTTCCTTGTCATGTTATTTGACTTGTTTCTCTATTCTCTGTATTTTCAGTAAATTGAAAAGTATATCTAAAGATTTATTAGATAAATCAGTTCTTTCTAAATAAATTCAAAATAACTAGATTTTTAAATTCTAACACGTCATTTTTCAAACATTTATTAAAGAGTACCATATCCAGAAAAGTACATAAGCTTGATTTTTCATAAACTAAACACACTTGTGTAGCTGGCACCCAGGTCAAGAAACAAAACATCATCAACACACCAGGAGCTCTCCTCTTGCTTTTCCAGTCATTGTTCCTCCTTCCCAAAGCTAACCACTGTCACTACAATATTCTTTGAAGCTTGACAAAATAAAGTTGATTCATCTGATGTGGTAAATGTATGAGTCTATTCAGTATACTTCTGAAAGAGTGATGAAGAAATTTCCATAAAGCAACAGGGATTAGGATAGTGCTGGTACAGATAGACTAATGGAACAGTGTAGAGAGTCCAGAAGTAAACCAAATGTATTTGGGGAATTTACTCTTTGGTGATGATAGCATTTCAAACCAGTGGAGAAAATGGATTACTCAGAACTGAGTGTAGGACAAAATAGCCATTTGGGGGGCAAAGCTGATTTTATCACTGTGGTACAAGATAAAGTCCTCATGGATCAAAATGTAAAATGCTAATGGAATTGGACCTATAGCCATACTTCTAAGAAGATGCCCTGGAGTTAATTATGCCCAGTGTGAATAAAGATGTTTGTACTAGGAAAGAGCAATTCATAGGCACACAGTATGATCAACCTACCGGTCTTTCAGCAGCTAAATATCATTCCTACATTTACAGCATTTTTATGCCTCAGTTTAAAAAAAAAAAAAAGGGAACAACTTTTCATTCACTTACAGAGCAACCAAAGGAGCCAAATTTAGGGAATCTTGATAAGTTGATAAGATTTATGTCTTATGTTTACTGCCTTATTTTTTCTATTTAGATGAACTATGCGTTGAAGCACTTTGCCGGATGGAACAAGCTAACTGCTCCTTTCAGGTTTTTGACAAACATCCAGGGATCTATTTGTTTTTGGTCCATCCCAATGAAATGGTGAGTGTGAGTGTTAGGCAGTGGAAGAAGGAATATTTTATTTTTGCACCTATAGTATAGATAACTATAATAGAGGTTTTTGGTTGTACTTCGTTTAAAATATTTGCCAAAATTATTCTCTTGTTGTTGTAACATTACTGCAGTTAAGGAGGGGGTGCTGGGGGGGCTCAAAGAAGAGAGTTAAGACAGTAGGGAAGCACTTCTGACAGGTGATGCTTCAGTTTAAAAGACAAATGAGGGGATAATCTGAACTTGCAGTGTGTTGACCTGAACTAATGAAGAAGGACTGTTCTCTCTTGCTTTTCTTGCTTGCCTGCCCCGCTCCAAGCACATGGAAACACCAGTTAAAACACTTGAAATAATTATTTTGCTAATAGATGAGATTTTTAACAGGTGATGGGGTAGAGGGGAGGGCAAGGAAATTCAGTTCCTAGGTGCCAGACAGGAAGAGGAACTGAGAATCAGAACAGTAGGTAGACAGAAGCAGAGAGCAACACCAGAGGCTCGGAACCTGACTTTGAGCTGATTGCTGGAGTTTGAGGACTTCTCATCATGTGGCGAGGCAGCGTGTGCAGTAGGACCTGTGCACGTTGGCCTCTAGAACTGAGTTACAATGTTAAGACAATAGCCATGAAGGGTTGCTCTGCCAATAGAAGGATAGTAAAGAGGCTTTATTTTTAAGTGGCAAAGAAAGAACATGGTAATGGGGTTTCCAGTCAGAATGGTGGTGAATTTCAGTCTCCTCTGTGCCAAACCCAAACAATGATAGAAAAAAATTCAAAAAGTGGAATTCTAAAAGGTATAATCACACTTTTCAAAAGGTAAATGTTTCTTTGGACCAGTAATGGAACAGAAATACAAAGTGATAAATGGTGGAAACCTGTATGTAGGCTTGGATGGCTGTAGGTAGCGGGGGACTGAGTTTGTGCATGATAATAAGAATTACAAATATACTCCAGGCAAGGGTAGAACCAGAGTCAAGGCCTGTGCTTAAAATAAGGGTGGGGCTTTCCTGCCTGTGAAAGAAGATTGACAGAAAGTACAGCCAGCTGCTCTCTGGGACTGGCTTTCTTAAAGCTGCAAACCAGTAGAGGAAGCTGGTCCAGCTGAGCAACCAGGTCATGGGCCAAGCACTTGCAGGCTTGGTGACTGGGTCTGCAGGGCCAGGAACGACTGTATGCTTCATTATATATGTGTTTTTATAGGTCAGGAAACTGAGTCAGGAGACTTAACCACAGTTACACAGGCTAGTATGGTGACTTGGATTTGTATATAGGCAGCCTGACTCCAGAGCCCTAATGCTTTTTTTTTTTTAAGTTTTTATTTGAAAATACTTTAAAATTTTCAGAAAATTCTCAAAAATAAAAAAAAGTAGAAAACACCTGTATACTCTTTAGCTGTATTCACCGATTATTAATGTTTCACTCCATTTGTTCTATCATTTGCTTTCAGTTAACTACAAAGCTGTTTGTTTTCTGAACCATTTGAGAGTAGGTTGCATATATCATAGCCTTTTGCCCCTAAATACTTCAGTGTATATTTCCTAAGAATAAGTATATTCTCACAATATTATAAACTTCAGTGAATTTAACATTGATACAGTAAGGTCTGTTTTCCAGTTGTGTCATGTGATCCAGTGTACTTTGTAGCATTTTCCCCCTGTGCTTCAGTATCCAGACCAGGATCAGGATTTACATGTAGTTGTGTTACATTAGTCTCCCTTAATCTGTAACATTTCCACAGCCTTTCTTTGTCTTTTATGACAATTACATTTCTGAAGAATAGTCATTTCTGCCTCCCTCCCATTTACAAAACATAGAATGCTTTTCATTTTGGGTTTGTCTGATGCTTGCGCATGGTTAGGCTTTGGTTATACGTTCCAGCTGGAGTACTACATAAGTGATGGATGTTATGTCCTTCTCAGGGTGTCAGATATACAGGCATGCCGTATCATTCGGCCTCTCGTGGTGATGTTAATTTTGATCATCTAGTTGAGGTGTTGTCCAGTTTCTTCACTGTACAATGTCTAGTTCTTAAGTACTCTAAGATCACATAAATACCTTACTCCTCACCAAAATTTTCTCCTAAATTTAGCATTACCTGGTGGTTCTTCCCTGAGCCAGTTTTTCTAAGGTTGCAAAATAATTTCAGCCCCAGCACTTTACATATTTACCAGTCAGCACTTGACATTGATTGTACTATAATCAAGAGCTATTTTCCCTGCTCTTCATTTATTCATCTGTTTATTATAAGTTATAGACTCATTGATTCCTTTGTATTTTTTTCGATAGCTTAAAATTCATTACTTAATTATGTTGGCATAGAGCCCATTCTTTTGTCCACTAGTTCTATGTTTTGCAAACTTTTCTGCCCATAACCTAAGTAAAAATGTTCTTCATCGAGTTCACACACATATATATACGTATGTGACCTAAACATTTCACAAAACAGTACTTACTGTTACTATGAAGGATGCCCACTGATTTTTTTAAATTTTATTTAGTTTTTAAGGTTGGTTGTGATCACTAATTCAATTTGTAGTGCAGAATAAATTTAAAATCACTTCCCTATGCTATATTGCCATGGAGAGGTGACCTTTGATTTCTTTTGAGGTTTCTCTTTTCATTTTTCTTCCCTTTTTTTAACTTTCTATTATGGAACATTACAAACATACAAAAAATAGATTGGTGTAGTGAACCCCCATATATCCATCACTGTGCTTCATCTGTTACCAATATGTGGTCAATATTCTACTCCTGTTAAGTTTAGTTACCGCAAATCTTAGACATCAGAGCATTTCATCCATAAAATACTTTAGTACGTGTATCAAAAAGGTAAGTGCTTTTAAAAGAAAACAATTACATCAACACACTTATAATAATAATAATATCATATTTCTAGTCAGTGTTTAAGTGAGTGGAAATAATTATCTCACAAATGCTTTATTAGGGTTAGTTCAAATCAGGATCAAGCAAGGTTCACACATCGCATTCCAGTTGACCCTTGAGCAGCATGGGTTTGAACTGCATGGGTCCTCTTATACACAGATTCTTTTTAATAGCATGTAGTATAGTACTACACAGTTCGAGGTTAGTTGAATCCATGATGCAGAACCGGGATATGGAGGGCTGCCAACTATGTTATATTCGAATTATATTAGTGTATTCAACTACGCAGAGGGTAGGTGCCCCATGTTTGTTGTTCAAAGGTCAATTGTAATTAGTATCTTCTGTCTTTTTTTTTCTTTTTTTCTGTCATCATGGACCTTTTGGTATATTTCCTTTAAATGTCTGAAAATCATATATTTTTCCTAAAGTACTTTATTCTATATGATAGTCTTTTTCTTCCAGTTTTATTGAGGTATAATTGACATATAGCATTGTATAAGTTTAAGATATACAGTGTAATGTTTTTTTTTAAAGTAGAGTTGATGTATCTCGTGTCTTTTATAATCTGTAGAGAATCCTATTTTAACTATATGCTTGCTGTATGTAGACAGTTGTGTGTAAAATGAAGTAATGAATGTGTTATGCTTTTAGGTTCGGCGTTGGGCTATCCTGACTGCAAGAAACTTGGGAAAAGTGGACAGAGATGATTATTATGACTTACAGGAGGTTTTGACTTGCCTTTTTAAAGTCATTGAGTTGGGGCTTTTAGAAAGTCCAGACATTTATACTTCTTCTGTCCTTGAGACGGGTAAACTGATTCTTCTGCCTTCACACATGTATGATGCTGCCAACTACAAAAACTATTGGTTAGGTGAGTATTGTTCCTACACAAATATAATTAGTATTTTCCAATATTTCTTATGATTATCCTGCAAGGGAAGGGATCTCTTTTGGTAATCTGATCAAAATTGCTAAATAAAGGATTTCATAGTTCCCAATTCTTGTTCTGTCATTAAATTGACTATTACAACATCTTGTCTTTAAACATTTTTTATCCTAGAAATCATCTGTGTAAGAGGTACATTTTCAAGTATGGCAAATAGATCTTTTATTTAAGGCAGTATTAGATGTTACAGTATTAGCATAGCAGCTGACCTTAATAGGGTTTTGATCTATTGCAACAGAGGTTTAATAGCTCTTTTCCCATCTGTAAAATATTTCCTGGAAGAAAGAGATATTAACTTTGGTTTTCATCAGGTTGTATATTGACTTAAAATATTTCTGTCCTACTTCCTTGACTCAGAGTCTTACAGTCATGTGTATATTTGGCAGTGATTGGTACTTGAAATACAGTGATTTTAAAATTTAAGGGGTTTTTGATTTTATGAGATACAAATTGTGTGGTAGTCATTTTGGAAATGGTTTTCTAACCAAGTTCGCGCCATTTTCCCTTTTTATTCAGTCTAAAGTTCTGTTCTTAGGAGGAGTTGTATATGAACGTCTCAGACTTCAGTGTCTGAGGCACTGGATACTGTTTTGTTTCGTCTTACTGCCTTGTTATTCTTTTGCCAACTAAACTGGAGAAGGCATTAGAACAGTTTTATTTAATCAATTCAAGAAAACTATACATGATCTTACAGGTATTTGCATGTTGCTGACCATTCTTGAGGAGCAAGCCATGGATTCACTGTTGTTGGGCTCAAACAAACAGAATGATTTTATGCAATCAATACTTCACACCATGGAGAGGCAATCAGATGGTAATAAACTATTTGCTGAATATTGCGATGATGGTGCACTTTGAAAATACTAGTGTCACTGTAAGAATTTGGGTGTGTGAGGTGGAGGAAAGAGAGTGAACATTTATGGTTTTGGTCACAGAGTCAGAATTTTAAATTGGAAAGGACCTTTAGAGTTTAACTCAGCACCTTACTTTCATAAAAGAAGAAACTGAAGCCCAAGGAAGTTAACTTACTTTTTTAAAAATTAATTAATTTTTGGCTGCGTTGGGTCTCTGTTGCCGTGCATGGGCTTTCTCTAGTTGCGGCGAGCGGGGGCTACTCTTCGTTGCAGTGTGCAGGCTTCTCATTGCTGTGGCTTCTCTTGTGGCGGAGCACGGGCTCTAGGCACGCAGGCTTCAGTAGTTGTGGCACACGGGCTCAGTAGTGGTGGTGCACGGGCTTAGTTGCTCCACGGTATGTGGGATCCTCCCGGACCAGGGCTCTGAACCCCTGTCCCCTGCATTGGCAGGCGGATTCTTAACCACTGTGCCACCAGGGAAGTCCCTTAACTTACTTTTTCACGTTGAAATACCCAGTTAGTGGTAGAATCAAGACTAGAACCTAAAGGAGGTAAATTTCTAATGACATGATAGTTAAAATTTTGCAGAAAGCTTCCCCTATCCCACTGTCTCCCTTCTGCCTGGTTCTTCGTTTCACTTTTGTTCTCTGGGTCCCACCGTCCACGCTGGTGGCTGCCCGCCGGCCAAGTGTGGCTCTTTACATTTACATTAATGGAACTGAAATAAAATGGAAAGTTCAGGTTTTCAGTCCCACGAGCTATACTTCAAGAGCTGCCTGGTGGCTACGGTATAGAACCATTTCCATCATCCCAGAAAGTTCCCTTGGACAGTGCTCCCCGATAGTCTAGAAAGTAGGGTCTCAAATTGTCATGTTTGTTATTAGAGCCAGCTTAGTTTTGCTCATGGTTTTATTGGGCTGATCAGGGAGAATCTGTACTAATGTTTCTAATCTTACCTTCTTTATGAAACAGTGACTCAATAAAGACCAAGCATGCCAAATTTAATGAAAACATAAATATAACTTTTTACCCACATTCACTTCTCCTTAGGCAACTTCAGCGTGGCTGTATATTCTTTTGTGGGGGATTCTAAAAGAAATACGTAAACGTTATTTATTTATTTATTTTTTTTGTGGTGCGCGGGCCTCTCACTGTTGTGGCCTCTCCCGTGGCGGAGCACAGACTCCGGATGCGCAGGCTCAGCGACCATGGCTCACGGGCCTAGCCGCTCCACGGCATGTGGGATCTTCCCGGACCGGGGCACGAACCCGTGTCCCCTGCATTGGCAGGCGGACTCTCAACCACTGCGCCACCAGGGAAGCCCGCTAGATGATTTTTGATTAAGGTTATTACTAATTAGGGACTTCCCTGGTGGTGCAGTGGTAAAGAATCTGCCTGCCAATGCAGGGGACATGGGTTTGAGCCCTGGTCCAGGAAGATCCCACATGCCGCAGAGCAACTAAGCCCGTGCGCCACAACTACTGAGCCTGCAAGCCACAACTACTGAAGCCCGTGCACCAGAGTCTGTGCTCCGCAACAAAAGAAGCCACCACAATGAGAAGCCTGCGCACCACAACAAAGAGAAACCCCCGCTCTCCGCAACTAGAGAAAGCCCGCGCACAGTAACGAAGACCCAGCACAGCCCCCCAAATAAATAAATAAATTTATTAAAAAGGTTATTACTAATTTGTTTACCGGCATTTACTACATAAATTGTTAGTTTTTTTCCCAGTGCTTTGCATATATATTTCTGTCCTCTCCGTTAATCCAGCTCCCCTAACGCTCCTTCAAAATGAGTCACCTCCTTTTTTTTAAGCACCTTTTTTTATTTTTAAAGATTGGCATTTTTATTTATTTTATTTATAAGTTCATTTATTTATTTTTGTGGCTGTGTTGGGTCTTCATTGCTTCGTGTGGGCTTTCTCTACTTACAGCAAGTGTGGGGCTACTCTTTGTTGTGGTGCATGGGCTTCTCATTGTGGTGGCTTCCCTTGTTACAGAGCACGGGCTCTAGGCGCATGGGCTCAGTAGTTGTGGCTCATGGGCTCTAGACGGCAGGCTCAGTAGTTGTGGCGCATGGGCTTAGTTGCTCTGCGGCATGTGGGATCGTCCTAGACCAGGGCTCAAACCCGTGTCCCCTGCATTGGCAGGCAGATTCTTTCTTTAACATCTTTATTGGAGTATAATTGCTTTACAATGGTGTGTTCGTTTCTGCTGTATAACAGAGTGAATCAGCTATACATATACATATATCCCCATATCCCCTCCCTCCTGCGTCTCCCTCCCACCCTCCCTATCCCACCCATCTAGGTGGTCACAGAGCACCAAGCTGGTGTCCCTGTGCTATGTGGCTCCTTCCCACTAGCTATCTGTTTTACATGTGGTAGTGTATATATGTCCATGCCACTCTCCCACTTCGTCCCAGCTTACCCTTCCCTCTCCCCGTGTCCTCACGTCCATTCTCTACATCTGCGTCTTTATTCCTGTCCTGCCCCTAGGTTCTTCAGAAGCTTTTTTTTTTTTTTGTAGATTCCATATATAAGTGTTAGCATACAGTATTTGTTTTTCTCTTTCTGACTTACTTCACTCTGTACAACAGACTCTAGGTCCATCCACCTCACTACAAATAACTCGATTTCGTTTCTTTTTATGGCTGAGTAATATTCCATTGTATGTGTATGCCACATCTTCTTTATCTATTCATCTGTCGATGGACACTTAGGTTGCTTCCATGTCCTGGATATTGTAAATGGAGCTGCAGCGAACATTGTGGTACATGACTGTTTTTGGATTATGGTTTTCTCAGGGTATATGCCCAGTAATGGGATTGCTGCGTCATAATGTTATTTCTATTTTTAATTTTTTAAGGAACCTCCATACTGTTCTCCATAGTGGCTGTATCAATTTACATTCCCACCAACAGTGCAAGAGCGTTCCCTTTTCTCCACACCCTCTCCAGCATTTATTGTTTGTAGATTTTTGATGATAGCCATTCTGACTGGTGTGAGATGATATCTCATTGTAGTTTTGATTTGCATTTCTCTAATGATTAGTGATGTTGAGCATCCTTTCATGTGTTTGTTGGCAATCTGTATGTCTTCTTTGGGGAAATGTCTATGTAGGTCTTCTGCCCATTTTTGGATTGGGTTGTTTTTGTTTTTGATATTGAGCTGCATGAGCTGCTTGTAAATTTTGGAGATTAATCCTTTGTCAGTTGCTTCATTTGCAAATATTTTCTCCCATTCTGAGGGTTGTCTTTTCATCTTGTTTATGTTTTCCTTTGCTGTGCAAAAGCTTTTAAGTTTCATTAGGTCCCATTTGTTTGTTGTTATTTCCGTGTCTCTAGGAGGTGGGTCAAAAAGGATCTTTCATGTCATAGAGTGTTCTGCCTGTGTTTTGGCAGGCGGATTCTTTACCACTTCACCACCAGGGAAGTCCCAAGTCACCTCTTTAAGAAACATTCCATAATTGTCTTCACCTAACTGATGACTTTCTTCCTTATTTGAGAGCTTCCTAGACATAAGACAGCTTCAGTAGAGGATAAAAAAGTATATGAGAAGTTCTACTCAAACGACTATGGTAAAAAAAAAAAAAAATCTAAGAGCCCTGAGGGAAATAAAGCAGAAAGTTCTAGGGTTGTCAGTAATGGGGTGAGTTAGAGCACTTGCCTCCTAAGAATACTGCTGAAGATGATAGGTGGTGCTAATAGTGAAGCCGTTCTGGTTCTTACTTGGAAAAAGCCAGCTATCTGTTTTCTTCTGTAGGTGGTGTATCTTTATGTGAGTGTAAAAAAATAAATCTGGAAAGAAGGAATAGAGTAAGATCTTACAAATGCTTGACTGAGGACTTCTAATTTCCTTAGAAGACATTAAGGAGCAAGTGCAGGTCTTTGAGCAGGGCAGTGTTTCGCCACTGCATGTAGAGAGGAGGGAAAGGACCGGCCATAAGAGTGTGTGAGTAATGGGAATTCCTGCCAGTTGGATGTAATGGAGATAACAACAAAGCCATGTTGAGACATGGGTGGATGAAGAGTATGTATCTCTGCTTCTCCAGTGGATGAGGGATTCAGTCCTTTATACCAACCAAATGACACCCACAGTTCAGGATTTCTTGTATCATGGACTTTGTTTAGATCTGAAAATACCAAGTTTTTCTTTCTCTCCCTTTTTTTTCTACTTTACTTCTGTTATTTATTGAAGGATGGGAGTATAAAGGTCTGGAAGAAGCAGAGGAGGAAAGATTGTTTCAGGTTGGCAAACAGGATGAGAAAGTTGAGTTTATCTAGACTATCTCAGTTTGTTCCACATGAAAAAATTTCTTAACAGAGGTGTATTGCTTTAAAAAAAAATGCAGACACTATTTAAAAGTTTGCCAGCTTTCTAAAACCTGTAGTTGGCAATGCTTTACTTTAAATTACTTCCTGCTTTGCTTTCAGTTCTGTTGCTACCCAGGTAAAGAATGCTTAATTCTCAATATAGTTTAGTGCCTTTCTCTAATTTGGCAAATTACTCCATTGTATTTCAGATGATAGTCTGGATCCTTTCTGGCCAGCGTTACACTGTTTCATGGTGATTCTGGATCGCCTTGGATCCAAGGTCTGGGGTCAACTTATTGACCCTATTGAGGCATTTCAAACCATTATCAACAACGTGAGCTACAATAAAGAGATTCAGAATATACGGAACAGCTCTATGAGGTTCGTTCAGTTCCTGTGTCAGGATTTCAAACAATCTGTATGAGGAAGTCTACTGTAATTGACTTAACAGTAGGATTTTTCTCTTCTTTTTATCCTTCATTTCAGTAATTTCTATTTATTCTTAATATTTAAGGTCCAAGTTCAAACCAGAGTCATATTTGGATGATACGGTGACTTGCAGCCAGATTGTATACAATTATAACCCTGAAAAGACCAAAAAGGTATAAAACATTTTGAGAATTCAGATGATATTGTACTGCCTTTATATTGTATAGACAGTGTTTTGTATGGTTAGTTGCATTGCTGATTTTATATGTAGCTATTCTGAATCAACTGTTGCATAAAACCTTTCTGATTGAACAGTAGCTCATGAGGAAAAATGGGCTCTAATGAGAGCGTGCACACTTTGAGAGATTAATTTTTCAGTACATTTCGGAAGGGTAGAACATTTATGGCATGAGGGAGATAAATCACATGACTAGAAATCAAAACCAACTGAAGGAAAGAGGTCCAGGGTACATGGAGGTTTTGTAAATTTAACCTTTTCATGAAACCTTAACCTCAAAATTGAACTGTTTTCAATTTCTTGGGGGTCCATATATGTACATCAAAACAGGAAAGTTGAGAGTGTATTTTCTTGTTTGCAGCTTTTGTGTTAAACCTGTCATGAATGGTGCTTGTTTATCTGAATGTCAGTATCTCTTTCGTTTTAGGATTCAGGGTGGAGATCAGCCATTTGCCCAGATTATTGTCCTAACATGTATGAAGAAATGGAAACATTAGCTAATGTGCTTCAGTCAGATATCGGTCAAGACATGCGTGTTCATAACAGCACGTTTCTGTGGTTCATCCCTTTTGTGCAGTCCCTCATGGATCTTAAGGATCTGGGTGTGGCTTATATAGTGGAGGTTATTCATCATCTGCATTCTGAAGTCAAAGACGTCCTCAACCAGACAGACGCCGTGTGTGACACAGTCACTGAGTTTTTCCTTCTGATTTTGGTGTCAGTGATTGAACTGCATAGAAATAAAAAGTGTTTGCATTTGCTGTGGGTTAGTTCCCAGCAGTGGGTGGAAGCCATCGTAAAATGTGCCAAGCTTCCCACCGCCGCGTTTGCACGGAGTTCTGAGAAGTCATCTGGAAACTGCTCCAAAGGCACAATGATATCATCTCTGTCATTGCATTCAATGCCATCTAACTCTGTACAACTTGCTTGTGTGAAGCTGATCAGAAGTCTCCTTAAAGAAGGCTATCAGCTTGGGCAGCAGACTCTTTGTAAGCGATTCCGGGATAAGCTCAACTTATTCCTGCGAGGAAATTTATCTTTAGGTTGTCAGTTGACTAGTCAGGAAACCCATGAGTTACAAACTTGTTTAAAGCAAATTATTAGAAACATAAAATTCAAAGTACCTCAATGTAGCACTTCTGTGGATCTGACTTCTCCATGTAAAACGCCTCCTGCATCACATAATAAAGAAGAAAGTGAACAAACAGGGAAGAAGTCTAAAAAAGACAGGCACTGTCTGGAAAACTCCAGCCCAACATTCTCTAAAGAACCGATGAAAGCTGATGCATGTCAAGTGCAAGAGAGTATTTTCAGCAAAGCAGATAATGCCATAGAAGAGGATAATGAGCGAACTTACATAAAAGATTTGAGACTCAAAGACCATCTCTCCGCTGAGTTGTGCTTGAAGCCGAGTAGTAAAAGGCTTGTTAATGAAAGAGCTCGAGGCCAAGTTAAAATAAGTACAGGGAAGCATAAATCTGTAAAAGAGAATTCCTCATATACCCCACAGAATTGTACTTCAAGAAATGGTCCAGAAAAGGTATTTGACAGAGGAATAATAACATCAACACGTTTGTTGACTGATTCTAGCAATGACTCTCTGGAAAAGGTGTCCACATCAAATGAGGATTTCTCTTTAAAGGGTGATGCTCTTGGCAAAACCTCAAAAGCAAAAACTAAGGCACATAAAGATGAAATCTGTGCTAAGTTATCACATGTAGTAAAAAAGCAACACAGGAAAAGTATCACTTTAGAGGAAAACCTGACTGTATCTAGCATTGAAAGTTTCTATTCAAAGAAGGATACAGGAGGTCAGAAAGGAGATGGCTTCATATACAATCTCTCTTTAGGCCCTAATGGTATTCTGGATGATAAAAATGGAGAACAAAAATCTGAAAACAATTTATTGCTGAAAAAGAAACAAGTAAAGGAAGAAGAGTTAGGCATTCTCTCTACCCGTGAACTTAGTTGTCAAATACTAGAATGTCATGTTGGTAATAAAGATTTGGTCTCATTTACAGAAATGACCAACATTTTTGTGGAGAAAACACCTCCCTTTAAAGATCCTGTGACTGGACTTGAATCAAGAGATATGGAAATTATCAAGAGTACTGCTCAGTTTTCTTCTGATTTAAGAGAACAAGTCCTTAGCAGTCCTAAGTCTGACACCTTAACAGATTCTCAGGTAGACAGAGACCTCCACAAATTATCTTTAGTAGCTCAAGCCAGTGTTATTAAGTTCCCATCAGATTCAACTCAAAAAAGTTTATCCCAGCTACAAAGAAAAGTTAAAGATGATAGAAGATGTTTCACAGCCAACCAAAATAGTGTTAGGGAAACCTGCTGTGAACAGGTCATTATTATTTCAGATTCTGATGAAGATGATGATGATGATGAAAGAATTGTGGGTTTTAAGAAACACATTAAACAGGATAAAACATGCATTGAGAAAGAATGTCCAGAGCATCATGCTTCAATAGCTAACAGAAACGTGGAACAGAAGGTAATAAGGGAAGAAAATACAGGGTCCCTTTTGCAGTTTGAGGAATCTGATTCTCAGTTTTTTGAGTTTGAAAGTCCATGTGAAGTGTTTTCAGTTTGGCAAGATCAGAAACCAGACAACAAGAATTCAGTTCAAGAGAATGAAGAAAATTCGTGCTTGACTCGTGTAGGTGATACCACAAATGATTGGGGTTATGGTACAGATTATGTACCTGAAGAGGTCATTAAAAAAGCAGCAGAGGACATTGAGGAACACGCAGAACCACACAGTAGTAGTATTTCTGTTGAGGAATTTTGTGAGATTGAAGTAAAAAAACCCAAGAGAAAGCGATATCAGAAAGCTGCTATGGCAGAAGCTCCTCTAAGGCCTTCATCTCCTGTCAAAAGTGAGGACCAGTCTGATATTCTTAATGAGAGAGATGTGACTGAAAATGATTTTAAAAGTATAGACGTAAGGAGTACAACTCCCAGTTCAAGCGTTCAGAGAACCACTACGGTTTCCCTGAAGAAGTCTCCACCAAAGCTTCGCAATTGTTCCAAACGTGTTAGCAGAGTCTCACTTTCTAAAACTCCTAAAAAAACACGTTCGGATACCAAAACAGGGCAGAGTAAAAGTTCAAATATCCTAAGTTGTAGAACAAGTCCTGCTATAGTGCTACCAAAGAAATTTCGCCAGCGTCCTGAACCAACTTCAACGGTTGAGAAACTTGGTCTGAAAAAGGTTGCTCGTAGGGCATTTGACTTGTCCCAGCCGTCTTTGGAGCGTTTAGCTGACTTACGTCACCATGGCAGAACTGTTGGAGCAATTGATACCCGGAAAAAGACTAAATTAATTTCTCCTCAGACTCTCTCTGTCAGAAATAATGAGAAACTGCTGACGAGTCAAGACCGTCAGCTGCGAAGGCAGATGAGACCCAAATCACAGCGTAACAGAAAAAGATGTTTTGATTATCAGAGTACAGATACAACACGAGCAGGCCCACAGGGAGCACAAAATTTTGACAAATTTGTGCCAGAATCAGATACATCACATTATAGTTATAAAGGAGGAGTTGAGGTAACTGCGAAAAGTAAGGAAACAGAGTTAATAAAATGTGTGTCTTCTGAAACAGAACCCGTGAAAGCAGAATACGTTTCTCAGGTAGCTGATGACCCTTGTCTTTTGAACCAGGGTACTTCTGTAGTATTACATGGAGAAATACCAACAAATGAAGTAGTTGTTTCTACCTCAGGGGACCCTTTAGGTGGAGGTGACCTAACGGTACATCATTTAGCTGTGGCAGCCTTGAGAGAGGGAGATCCTGAATCCAGCAATGACATAGAGGAAGATAATATATTTTTAACACAATGTGATCCTGAAGATATGGATTTATGTTCACAAATGGAGAAAGAGAATGATAAACTCGTTGAAGTAGTTCATGGAAAAGATACAGTCCAGGTAGAAGAAGGTTATGTGAGTCGGCCTCAGTTGGAATCTTCGAGTAGCACAAAATGTAAATACAAAGATTGTGTTGAAACACTGAAAAACCAGGGTGAATACTGTTCAAAACACTCTGAAGCTAAAGCAGCGGATGAAGCTATATTTCGTAAACCTGGCTTGCCTCTCTCTGCATCTAAACCTTCGAGACCTCCCACTGCTAAGATTTTTAGCTCCAGTAGTACTTCACGAATTGCTGGTCTTTCCAAGTCTTTGGAAAATACGGCAGCGCTCTTACCAACTCTGAAAAATAAGTCAAGTGGGGTACAGTCTGTTTTGAAAGTACCGCCAGTCTCTCTGGTGTCCAAGAAGCCAGTGGCTGAAGTGAAGGGTTTGTGCAACGTTCTCCATTCTCATGCTCCAAATAATTCCAACAGGCAAGGCTACAAAGTTCCATATTGTGAAAACAGATCTTTTTCGGCTTCCCCTCCAGTAAACGTTCTCTTGTCAGCACAGTCCATCTCTGACACCTTTGTTAAAGAGGTCTTAAAATGGAAATACGAAATGTTTGTGAACTTTGATCAGTGCGGACCCCCGTCAACTCTTTGTCAGTCCATCTCAAGACCTGTGCCTGTGAGATTTCAAGATGGTGGAGATTATTTTAATGTGTTTTTCCCTTTGATGATGCTGAATACTTTTGAAACAGTAAGTATATGTTCTAATCGTATACGTTCAGACTTTGAAATTACCTTTCTTTACCGTGCTGAGTACGGCTAAAATAACTGAGCACATTTTTATTTAGATGTAGCTTGTAGATGTCATGTTGAACAGACATTGTGCCCGACACTGTTCTAGATGCTGGTGATACAGAGGAAACACTTAAACTCTGCCCTTCTGGAGCTTACAGACAACAATTCAGAGTGCTAACGTACCAAGTCCAGAGGTGGCACAGGAGGAGGAAACGTTTTTCGGTGTAAAATAAGGGAAGACTTCTCAGAGGACATAGTCTCTCGTCTGCGTTTATTTTTTTGAAAAGTAGTGTAAACCTTTACTGAAGTTTTCTTGAGGAGGTAGCAAAGGGCAAGTTACACTGATCAGCACAAAACAATAAACCCCAAATTTCTCATCTGTCTTCCCAACTTCTTATGCCTCATAGCAGCCTTTAGCTGCCTCCCTACCCCAACACATCCCATTCTGGTTCTTCTCTCTTTCTTACTCCCCGACTGGGATTGCCAAGTAAAATACAGGATTCCCAGTTAAATTTGAACCTCAGAAAAACAGCTAGTAATTCTTTAGTGTAAACATCCACCTGCACTTGGAAGGATGTTTTTGGTGTTCTCAAAGCAGGTAGACTTTTACTTTTTTTCAAATTCCTTTAAAAAAAAAGAACCCAAAACGTGAGCATGCAATGAGACTCTTCAAAACCAAGAACACTGAGGTAAATACCCACGTATTCAGTCAGGAGATACTTGGGTGCCTGATACTTGCCAAGTACTATCACAGACCTGGGGGGTAAAGTGGTGAACACGACAGACAAGGCCTCTGCCTTCTGGGAGTGATCATTTCAGATCAGGACCAAAGGCTCTAGAGTGCTCTAGAATGATCTAGAACAAAAGGGAGCGGGCACTTTAGACTGAGAGGTGAGACAGCCTCTGTGAGCGATGGTATTCACACCGAGACCAGAGTGAGTAGAAGGAGTTGGCCATAGGAGGTATATCCCAGGCAGACAGACTGCAAAGATCCAGCTTAGAATTGTTAAAGGCAAAGGAGATGTACTGCACAAAGAGGCAAGTGGGTGTCAATGTATGCCCTAAATTTCAGCCGTTGTCTTACGAATTATTTTACTAGTGTTTCAGAAGCATTAGAAACAACTGATTGATAAAGGGCCTTCAGTCTGTCTCCTTAACGACAATGTGAAATGGTATTACAAGAACGAGCTTCTTACCTTACAAAATTGCTGGTTCAGTGGACGGTGTGCGCAGTTAAATAAGCCGGGGAACATACAGAGACTCTCTCCATTTGGAAGCTTGCTTTTTTCTTGAACGTTTATCCTTTCCAGAAAACACTCAATCGCTGAGAGCCACTCACAGCCCTTAAATTTAGGACACATATTTGTGATTTTATTTTTCCCTTAGTTAAGAAGTATTTCTATGTTTATCTTTAAGATTTTTTCCTTCAGGACATTTCTGTAGCCAAAACCTTTTCAAAACAGAATGAGCACAAGTTCCGTTTGTATACACACAAAGTTCAAAATAGTCAAATACTTGGGGAAGGCCCATTATAAAAGAAAACAGCAGCCGCTCTCGCCTCCCCAAGTAATTATTTTTGATCCTTGATGGATCCTTTTGTTATTTACTTCCATATTTCTAAATAACATGCCACTATTTTGACTTGTTAATTTTTCAGTTCTAGACATCTTCTGTAGTTACCCACTACAGGAAGTACCCTCTCTTCCCAGCCCTGTGTTCACACACACCTCTCCTGTTTCCCCATCCTCACTATGGAGTAGTCTTGTAATTTTTAGATCAGTGTTCGTTATTATTTTGACGATATAAAAGGTGTCCATGGCTAAGTCATGTGGTAGCTGTAACTACTTTTTGTTTCGACTCTTTACTTTCTCTGGATTTATTGTTACTTAACTTTCGATGTACGGATCACTAAATGAGCTTCAGGTTGTCTCTTGGATTTGTAGGTCTCTCAGTATGATCAGGCACATCAGATAGTTGATCAATTTCATCTTCTTGGTTTAGGATGGTTAACCTGAAATGCTCACCATCCTCGTCCTAGGGCTTGCATTTCCTTCTTCCTGTGTTGGATCTCTGTCTCCTGTACCCAGGGTTGTCTGTTTTTGTCACCCCCTCATTTTAGTAAGGCACATCCTTCAAACTTCCTGAGAGAAGAATGTGTAGGAGATAAATTTTGAAACTTTGCATGACTTAAAATTTCTGTTTTGCCATCTCTGTCTGTCTTTGTTGTTGTCGTCGTCGTTCTACTTCCTTGGAGACTTTCTCAGCGTCCAAGTCTATTGAAAAATTTTTGAGTGTATTTTTAGTTTCACGGGCACTCTTGTTCTCTCATTATTCCTTTTTATAGGATTCTGTGCTTTCTTCATGTACACAGTATTTTTTATTACCTGAAGTTAATTAATGATAAATTTAAAGTTAGTTGAAAGTTTTCCTCTCTTTGCATCGTCCCTGTTTTCCCAGTTGCTTTTTTCCTATTCATTTTAGTGTCTACAGAGCTTTCATGTTAACTCCTTTCTTCGCGTGTCTAATGATTTTTGGTGGTTTACTCACACTTAAGAACAGGATACTAAAAAGCAGACTGGAGCATTGTTCATAATAGCCAGAAGTTGAAAACAACTGAGATGTCCATCAGGAGATGAATGGATAAACAAAACATGGTACATGCATACAGTGGAACATTAGTCTACTATTAAAAGGAATGACCCGTTATATGCACTTTGACCTGTTCTTTGATGAACCTTGAAAATATTATGCTAAGTGAAAGAAGTCAGGTACAGAAGGCCACATATTGTGTAATCCCATTTATATGAATTTTCCAGAATAGGCAAATCTGTAGAGACAAAAAGTGGATTAGTAGTTGCCAGGGGATGGGGGGGGGCGGGAATTAGGACTGACTGCTAATAGGTATAAGGCTTGTTTTGGGATGGTGGGAATGTTCTGGAATTAGATAATGGTGATGGTTGCACAAAATAGTGAATGTACTAAAAACACACTGTAGTGTGCACACTTTAAAGTGGTGAATTTTATATTGTGAAATATATCTCAACTTTTTAATGCTATAAGAAAAGAGGATGCATTTAAATAATGACAGGTCAAAAGAGATGCTTAGGAAAAGAGATACTTTTACTAAAATGGTCCTTTCTTATTTGCACTGTGGAAGTCAAATGTGATCTGAAGGACACCATCACATGGTGAAATCCAAATTAGTTTCATTCTTTATATTAAGATTATATGCTTAGGTATAGTTATAATCTATATTTTGTTACATGTAAGATTTTAAAACAGATTAGAAGCTCTGAGTGAAAGGGATAGGCTTGTTGACCATTGGCATTTTATTGGGAAGCCTCATCCCCACCCTCATGTCACTGTTTTTAGTCTCCCCCCCCCCCCCCCTTAGTGAGGTCAGATTTCCCCAAGAAGAATCTTCAGATCGATTGCCTGGAAAGCATAGGCCTGACGGGGAGCTGACTGTGGGGTGAGGGTGGGGGCAGAGGGAAGGGTCCAGGCATTCAGTATATAAACATTTGCTTCATTCCCTTTTTTAAAATTGTTTTATTTTATTTTTAAAATTTATTTATTTATTTATTTTTGGCTGCATTGGGTCTTCGTTGCTGCACGCGGGCTTTTCTCTAGTTGTGGCGAGGGCTTCAGTAGTTGTGGCTCACGGACTCTAGAGCGCAGGCTCAGTAGTTGTGGTGCACGGGCTTAGTTGCTCCGCGGCATGTGGGATCTTCCCGGACCAGGGATCAAACCCATGTCCCCTGCATTGGCAGGCGGATTCCTAACCACTGTGCCACCAGGGACGTCCCCCCCCCCACCTTTTTTTTTTTAAGTACCTTATCCCCTCTCTGTCTGCTGCCCCACAGCCAGAGACTGTCACACTTTATAGAGATGAAACCGCTATAGCTTTTTGCTAGGAGCAGGGAGGGGCAGTCTGCCTTCAGCCCTCCTCCTTCTAGAGGTGTATGTCAGATGCTTCCTGCTTAGAGTTCAGCTTCTTGGACTTGCTGAGTTAGTTAACCATTCATCCATCTGCTTACCAGCTTCCCAGATTTTGATACTTTTGCCTCCTCTTCTGTTCTCTTCATCCTAATGAATTAATCCTGTTGTGAAAAATCCCTTGGGTGTTTTAGTGGGGTTTCAGGGGGAATGAAAGGAAATGCCTGTGTTCAATCTGTCATCTTTACCACGAAGTTTTATCTTGTTCCTTTTTTTTTTTTAACCATGTAGTGAAACAGCATTGTTTTAGCATTTCTAGTTTATATAGGCCAACATTTATTAATGGTATTATTAATATACCTTGATTACTTTTTTTTTTTCCCCCCACTGTAACGTGTGGCTTGTGGGATCTTAGTTCCCTGACCAGGGATTGAACCTGGGCCCTCAGCAGTGAAAGCGCTAACAACTGAACTGCCAGAGAATTCTCAGATACCTTGATTACTTTTAATTTTTTCTTCTTTCTGATAAGTCAGAGACTGTGGCATCAACCACAGTCTTGGGCCAAGGCTTCTTACCCTCATTTGGATGTAATTTGACTTCATAATATTGTTTGTTAATGGAATGCTGAAGTGTGTTTAGAGTCCTTTGACAAAAATGCGGTTGGTATTCTCTTTAGGACATGAAATGCAGTGTTTGGTTATCCAGTTATTATGTCTTATTGCAGGTGGAATGCAATGACATTGCGTAGAATTATCCCTTGCCCCAAAGGGAAACGAGCAAATTCAACTTTTAGAAATATGAGTTTCTTGAATTAAAAAAAAAAAAATCCCACAAGGACTCAGAGGCAAAAAATATACAAATCAGTTTTCACAGCAAAGTAAAGGAGCTGTTACAGTGGAGGATTCCTGGACTGAATGTCAATATTATGACATAGCGTGAGTGTGTTTTGTGTTTGGTAATTGCAGTCATTGTTGCTTTTTGTTGTGGTCATCCATTTACAATGCTTGGCGTCAGTTTATTCATCTCTTGTAAAAATAAAATACAGTGTGTGGGGGGGAAAAAAAAAGAAATATGAGTCTTTTGTGTACTGATGTGACTGATAGAGGATATATTAGTTTTTAATCCTTACGTTTAACACACAAAAGTATTAGATAAATGTGCACTGTTTTGACAGGGACCAATTTTTTTGGTCAGTTTTGGCAAATACTCTTTTTTTCTTAAAGTTTCGGTTTGCAGTCCCCTTCTGTTACCTGTGTGTGCATGCATGTATATGCAGAGTGTAATTGGCAGGCGCTTTTTAGGTTGTGTAGACAAGGAGCAGGCAGAAAGGGGGCTCTTCTGGAGTACCAGCTGTGATTCTTAGTGCCCAAACCCCTTATAGGGAGATTGCACCGTTTTTTAGCTAATTTCCAGTTATAATTTGTTCTGTGAAGGAAACAAAACAGGTTGATATGATGAGCGACATTGGGAGGCTGCTTTTGAGATCGGGCCGAGAGCCAGGAGAGGAGGGTTTTGTGCAGAGGAGGGGGGAGGGTCAAGACTATAATGCTTTGAAGTAGGCCTAACTGAGCATGTGTGAGCAAAGAGATTAGGCTGATGTGGCTGGAGTAAGGTAACTTAGAGGTAAAGGGAAAAGAAGTAAGATTGGAGAAATCAGTCAAGAGCTGGATGGTATACAACCCTGTAAGTGCAGGTTGGGGTTTCATTCTCAGTACAGTGAGAAGATGTTGGAGGATTTTTAGCTGGTTGGTGTTTAGGCTGGGGGAGTAGAAATATGTAGTAGTTTACTTTTTAAAAAAAAAACAAAACATTCTTAGTTGCTCATTAGAGAGTAACTGTAGAAAGGTAAGCATAGATGCAGTAGACCTGTCGGGGGCTATTATAGTAGGCCAGGAGAAAGATGATGGTAGCTTGATCTAGGTGGTAGCTTTGGAAATAAAGAGAAGTGAATTCATTGGGCGTAAATTTTGGAGATAGTACTCAGTACCTATCTTTTTTTATATATATAAATTTATGTTATTTATTTTTGGTTGGGTTGGGTCTTGGTTGATGCACACAGGCTTTCTCTGGCTGCAGGGAGCTAGAGAAACTCTGCATAGCATCCCCCGTTATCAACATCGCCTACCAGTGTAGTACATTTGTACAACTGATGAACCTACATTGGCAAGTCATTACCACCCAGAGTCCATAGTTTTCATTAGGGTTCACTCTTGATTTGTACATTCTAAGGGTTTGGACAAACGTATAATGACATGTATCAGTCCTTTAATATCAGAGTACTTTCACTGCCCTAAAAATCCTCTGTGCTCTGCCTGTTCACCCCTCCCCAGGCTCACCCCTGGCAATCACTCATCCTTTTACTGTCTCCATAGTTTGCCTTTTCCAGCATGTCACATAGTTGGAATCACACAGTATGTGGCCTTTCCAGATTGGCTTCTTTCACTTAGTAATGTGCATTTCAGGTTCTTCCATGTCTTTTCATGGCTTGATAGCTCATTTCTTTTCAGCACTAAATAATATTCCATTGTCTGGTTGTACCATAGTTTGTTTATCCATTCACCCACTGAAGGGCATCTTGGTTGCTTCCAAGTTTAGGCAGTTATGAATAAAGCTGCTATAAACATCCACGTGCAGGTTTTTAACGTAAATATAAGTGTTCAGTTCATTTGGATAAATACTGAGGGCACTATTGCTGGATCCTACAGTAAGAATATGTTTAGTTTCATAAGAAACCACCGAACAGTCTTCCAAAGTGGTGCTACCATTTTGGGAATTCTCTGGCGGTCCAGTGGTTCGGACTATGCACTTCCGCTGCAGGGGGCACAGGTTCGATCCCTGGTCAGGGAACTAAGATCCCACAAGCCACGTGGCTCAGCAAAAAAAAAAAAAAAAAAAGTGATGGTGCCATTTTACATTCCCACCAGCAATAAATGAGAGTTCCTACTGCTCCACATCCCCGTCAGCATTTGGTGCTGTCAGTGCTCCAGATCTTGGCCATTCTAATAGGTGTGTAATAGTATCTCGTTGTTTTAATTTGCATTCCTTTGATGACATAAGATATGGAGCATTTTTTCATATACTAATTTACAGTCTGTATATCTGCTTTGGTGAGGTGTCTGTCCAGGCCTTTTGCACATCTTTTTCATCAGGTTGTCTGTTTTCTTACTGTTGAGTTTTTTTTTTTTTAGTAAATTTATTTTATTTATTTTTGGCTGCATTGGGTCTTCATTGCGGTGCGCAGGCTTCCTCTAGTTGCAGCGAGCAGGGGCTACTCTTCATTGCGGTGTGCAGGCTTCTCATTTCGGTGGCTTCTCTTGTTATGGAGCACAGGCTCTAGGCATGTGGGCTTCAGTAGTTGTGGCACGCGGGCTCAGTAGTTGTGGCACGCGGGCTCAGTAGTTGTGGCTCACGGGCTTAGTTGCTTCGTGGCATGTGAGATCTTCCTGGACCAGGGATCGAACCTGTGTCCCCTGCGTTGGCAGGCGGATTCTTAACCACTGCACCACCAGGGAAGCCCTTCTCCTTCACTTTTAAAGGATAATTTTGCAGGATTCAGAATTCTAGGTTGGTAGGTTTTATTCTCTCAACAGTCTAAATATTTCACTACTCTCTCCTTGCTTGCATGGTTTCTGAGGAGAAGGTAGATGTAATTCTTGTTTTTCCTCCTCTATAGATAAGGTGTTTTTTCCCACAGGCTTCTTTCATGATTTTTTTCTTTATCTTTGATATTTCATATTCCTTAAGTTTGAATATGATATGCCTAGGTGTAGTTTCTGGCATTGATTCTGCTTGCTCTTGGAGCTTCCTGGATCTGTGGTTTGGTGTCTGATGTTAATTTTGGAAAAAGAGCTCTGAGTCATTATTGCCTCAAATACTGCTTCTTTTCCTCTCTCTCTTCTTCTCGTATCCCCATTATGTGTATGCTGCATCTTTTGTCATTGTCTCACAGTCTTGGATATTCTGGGGTGTGTTTTTTTCCCCATTTTTTTTTTCTCCTTGCTTTTCAGCTTTGGTAGCTTCTATTGCTATAGCCTCAAGCTCAGAGATTGTTTCCTCAGCAATGTCCAGTGTACTAATGAGCCCATCAGAGGCATCCTTCATTTCTGTTACAGTGTTTTGTTTTGTTGGTTTTTTTTGCGGTACACGGGCCTCCCACTGCTGCGGCCTCTCCCATTGCGGAGCACAGGCTCCGGCCGCGCAGGCCCAGCGGCCATGGCCTACGGACCCAGCTGCCCCGCGGCATGTGGGATCCTCCCGGACCAGGGCACGAACCCACGTCCCCTGCATCGGCAGGCGGACTCTCAACCACTGCGCCACCAGGGAAGCCCTGTTACAGTGTTTTTGATCTCTAGCATTACCTTTTGATTCTTTCTACTTTACATCTCATTCATTACATTACCCATCTATTATTTCATGGTCTCCTTTTTCCGTTAAACTCTTAGTAAATTAACTATAGTTTTAAAAAAAATAATTCCTGGTCTGATAATTCCAGTATTCCTGCCATATCTGACAGGTTTTAGTGCTTCTTTAGTCTGTTCAAACTGTGTTTTTGCCTTTGAGTATGCCTTGTAATTTTTTGTTGCAAGGCGGTCGTAATCTACTAAATAAAAGGAACAGCAGTAAATAGGCCTTTAGTGATACAGAAATGAGGTATGGGGGAAGGAAGATCATTCCGTAGTCCTATGATAAGGTGTCACTCTTTTAGTGAGCCTTTGCCTCTGGACTAAGAACTTTACACCACATGCTTCTTAGTTTCCCCCACCTCTTTGGGTGAGACAGGATGGTTAGAATGGGCTGGAGCTGGTTTTCTTCCCTCAAGTAGGTTAGGCTCTGATAAAATCCCAGCAAGTCTGACTCTGATAAAATAGCTTCTCATAGATCAGGCCTTGTTAAGAAGGTCAAGAATGCTCTGGTGTATTTCAGAATGTTTCCTTTTCCCCAGTCCCCACCAACCCCCCACCCCCACTGGAAGCACACAGGGAATTTTCTGCAGTGTTCACTGTGAGGGCCTGTTAGAACTCCTAGAGGTAAAACTCACCAAAGTGTGGGGTCCCTCTTATGACTGGGTCCCCCTAGAGTTTTTAAGAGAGTTGTTCATGCTGAGCCTCCAACAGTTTGTCACATCCAGTTCAGGTTTTCCTCCTGGCATGGAGGTTTCTACTTAAGAGTTTTCTGCTCTGGTAAGTTGTGATTGTATCTACTTTTTTGTCTCTTTTTACTTGTTAGGATGGAGTGGTGACTTCTAAGTTCCTTAAATGCCAAGCTGGAAACCAGAAGTCCCAAATTAATTTTTAATGTTTGTGTCACACAGGAGTTCTAGGTTCTGGATTTTATGGTTGCTTACTTTGGAAATTTTTGCTGTTTAACATTGGCTTTTCAGATGTTTTCGCTTTCTTAATTTGCTTTTTTTGCTTTGCGTAGGTGGCACAGGAATGGATCAGCTCTCCAAACAAAGAGAAATTCCATCGGTTGCATTTACGAAAATTTCCTTCTGAGTATAAAAAATACTGGGAGTTTGTGGGTAAGTTCTTTCTTATGTAACTTGGGCTATATCATATAATAATTGGAGATTGCTGTTTGAGGGAACATAATAATTGTTTGAATTTTCTGGGATATAGGTTTCCTAAGGTGAATTTGTAACCTCTTACTAAGAATATGTTTAAGGTCTTTAATTAATGAGAATAATTACTGGGACAGTTATAAAATTCATGGTTTTAACCATTGTGCAATCAGAATACCACAGGCCAAAGTGTCCCTAGATGCTGGGCAAGGGAGAGAGAAGGTGAGTGAGGGAGTTTGACTGGCGGGGGCGGAGGGGGTGTTGCCATGATCATACGTACAGATTCTGAGTTAATCTCTCTATCGTCTCTGCTCTCATTTCATGAGTGGTCTGGAGCACGCGTCACAGTTATGTCTTAGTTATAAATAAACCAAGCATTTAGAACCCTTTAAAATAAAAAGTATAAATTCTCCGTCTGCCTCCTTCCCCCTTGCAATCCATCCTACTCCATAGATTGACTTAAGGAAAAAAGCATGTACATATACTTGGGGGGAAAGGTATTATATGTTCACTGTAGAATATTCAGATAATATTAGCCAATAGTAAAATAAACATCACTCACAGTTCCCATCATTCAGAGATAATCCTATGAACATAGTAGTGTATGTCTTACTGTTAGACTTCCTACTCATCTGAGTGAAGTGGGGGTGGGAGGGGGTGGGGGGGTTGGTAGGGTTATTTTACCTAAGTGACTGTTTTCATGTATTTATTCAGCAAATATTTACTGACTTTATACTACCTGATAGTGTATGATTCTAGATGCTAGTTATGTAGCTGTGATGAAAACATAAAATTCCACCTTCATGAAGCTTACATTTGACTTATTTTCACTTAATCTATTATAAATGTCTTTTCAGAGATAAATAATAATAGCATGTTCAGTGTATGTAGTTATTCCATTGTAAGCATATTCCATAGTTCTGTTTAACCAGTAATTTCTAGTTAGACATGTACATTATTTATGGTTTTTTACTGTTACACTGAATAAATCCCTTTGCTAGATCAAATAGTGTGTGTATTTTAAGACTTTTGGTTCATATTGCCTCTGTCTACCAAAAAGAATACGATTTTCACTTCTAACATAAGAATGTATCTCTTCTCATTTGCTAGTTTAAACTTTTCCCCCAGTTTTATATGGAAAATGTATCTCATTTGAGGTTGTAGTTTTTGTCCTCAAATCTTTATTGGTCTTTTGTATTCTTTGGCGGGGGCGGGTAATTGTCTGTTCATGCCTTTTGTCCTTTTTTTTTTCTATTAGGGAGGTTGTTTTCTTATTTGTGTGCATTGTTAATTTTTTTTCTATTTCATTATTTGCTGTTCAACTTCACATGCAGTTTTTGAGGCAGACAATTTTTATCTTCACATGTTCAAAAATACCGTATTTATTTCTTTACCATTCAGTTGGTTTTAGAAATCAGATAAATGCTTCCATATTTTCTTGTAGTAGTTTTATATTTCTTTTTAATGTTTAAATCACTGATTTATCTGCCATTTATCTTGATGGTATGATAGAATCACATAGCATTTACTCTTGTGTCTGACTTCTTTCACGTAACATGTCTTCGTAATTCATCAGTTTTGTGTGCATCTTTGGTATTTTTTTTTCGTTGCTGTGGTGGTATTTCAATGTGTGACTATGTCACAATTTTACTGTTGATGGACATTTTTATTATTATTATTTTAAAGAAGTTTTTTTGGCAGTGCCGTGTGGCTTGTGGGATCTTAGTTCCCTGACCAGGGATTGAACCCGGGCCACAGCAGTGGAAGCGCCGCGTCCTAACCACTGGATCGCCAGGGAACTCCCGTTAATGGACATTTTTTCCAGCAGTTTAGGCCTGTGTGTCAGGGCTCCCCAAGCCCATCCCTACGTTCAGTGATTTGCTAGGAGGACTCACAGGAATTATATTCATGCTCATGGCTGTGACTTACTGTGGCAAAAGGATACAAAGCAAAATTAGCAAAGGGAAAAAGCAAACCAGGAGCAAGTTTCCAAGAGTCCTTTCCCAGCGAAGTCACACAGGACGCACTTAACTTTCCCAGTAGTGAGGTGTGACAACCCATGTGACACATTACCTACCAGGGAAGCTGAGACACTCAGTGCCTAAAACACCCTCTGCCTAGCTCAGATTCATGACTTTCCACAAGTAAAGTGGGTGTTTGACATAAGCTGTAGAGAAAAAATTTGGCAAACAGGTAAGGTACAGTGAGCCATTCTCATCAGCAAATGATGAGAGGTGTCCGGAAATCCAAGTTCCCAGATTCCAAGGGGGACCAACCTTGTAAGCAGGCCTTTCTAATGATAGCAGCCTCAGGCCTGCTTCTACACACAGCATTTTATGAATAATGCTACTATGATCATTCATGTGTCTTCGTGTTATGCGAGGGTGTTTTTGTGGAGTCTGTCTCCTCAAGTGGGTCTCAGAGTCTCAGGGTATTACGTGTGAGCTTAACGTAAGTAGATAACGCCAAGCCAGTCATGCAGAATGACACGCCCCCACCAGCGTATGGAAGTCACGTTGCTCCATGTCTGTGCCAACACATTTGTGTCGATTGTGCTGTTCATTTTAGCCGTTGCAGTGTGTGTGTATTGATGGCCATTTGTGGTTTTATTTTGTACTATCCTGGCTATCAGTGACATTGAGCACCTTCTCATATATTTAGTAGATGCTTAAGTAACCTCTTTGGGGAAGCACCTATTAAAGACTCCTGTTCATTTTCTGTTAGTTGTCTGTTTCTTACTGATTTGTAGCGAGTTCTTTATATAATCTGGATATAAACCATTCTCCCACTTTGGCTTCCATTATGACTCTCTTAGTGATGTCTTTAAAATTCTTATTTTATTCTTGTTTAGAATTTATTTTTTAACATAACAAATGCATCTATGTATTTTTTACGGTTAATGGTCTGTGCCTCATTTAAGAAACCTTTCCCTGCTGCAGGTCATCAATATATTATTTTAACATCTAGAACAGGTGTCAGCAAACCACAGCTTGCAGATCTACCCGGTATCCTGTTTTTATACTGCGGAAGAGTAAGGTTTTTTTTGTTTTGTTTTGTTTTTTTGCGGTACGCGGGCCTCTCACTGTTGTGGCCTCTCCCGTTGCGGAGCACAGACTCCGGATGTGCAGGCTCAGCGGCCATGGCTCACAGGCCCAGCCGCTCTGTGGCATGTGGGATCTTCCCAGACTGGGGCACGAACCCGTGTCCCCTGCATCGGCAGGTGGACTCTCAACCACTGCGCCACCAGGGAAGCCCTTTTTTAAGGTTTTGAAAAAAAGATGATGATGAATATGCAACAGACACCATATGTGGCCTGCAAAGAAAAATCTGGCTCTTTACAGAAAGTCTGCCAGTCCCGTTCGAGAGGCTTCACTCTTTTGCCAACCTGGAATGGATTTTGTACACGAGTAAGATATAGGGGCCGTGTTTCATTTTTTTCCCTAATGGAAATGTAATTACCCCAGTAGTGTTTATTGAAAAGATTATCCTTTCTCCATGGTCTGCAGTGCCATATTTTTCATAAATCTAGTGTCCATTTAATGTACTGACCTTTTTCTGGACTCCTTTCTTCTTTATTGGATCATTTGCCTACCTCTCTGCCCATATCACGTTGCTTAATTTTACTTAATTAAGCTTTATTATAAACTTTAATGAGCAAGTCCGCCTACCTTGTTTTGCCTTAAGAGTATGTTGGCTATTCTTGTCCCTTTGCATTACCATGTAGGTTTTAGAGAAAAAAAAAAATGTGGAAATTTGTTAAGAATTGACATCTTTCTAATACTGATTTGAATAAGCTACATACCTTCAGTTATTTAGGTTTACTTTCAGTAATGTTTTACAGTTTTCTAGGGAGAGGTTTTGCAGATCATCATTGGTTAGATTTTTTTTCTTTTGGTGTCATTTGTAATTATTTAAGTGACTATCTCTAAAAGATATGGACCTAAAAATTCATAGTAAAACATTATTTTGTTGCTAAAGTATTAACCATGCTTTCTTAATATTAGATAGCTAGACAGTGTTCAAGTTTTCAGTTTCCTCATAAAGAACAATTTATTTCAGCCTGTTTGAATTAAGATCCAAATTAGGTCCACTCATTGACATTGTTAATATGTCTTCTTCAATTATAATTATCTCCTTCATGGATTTTCCCCCCCTTTGTAATTTATTTGTTGAAGAAATTGTGTTGTTAACCCTGTAGAATTACTGCCTGTGTCTTGCTGATAGCATCCCCCTGGTGGTGTTTAGTATGTTTTTCAGTCCTCTGTATTTCTTGTAAATTGATAGTTGGATCTAGAGGCTTGATCAGATTCATTTGATCTAATATTTTTGGCAAAACTATTTCATAGCTGGGGTTGGTGTGTTCCTTTATCAGGAGGTGCTTGATCTTTAATTTCTCTTTTTGTAATATTTATAACCGTTGATCCTTAATGCCTAGATTAATTATTTTACTAAAGGATACAAAATGGTGATATTTTTATTTTATCATTTCTTCATTTATTAGCTGTTGTAGTTCTATAAAGAGAAAGTGCTCCGTTTTATTTGATTACTCAGTAGTATACTTTATAAAGAAGGGTAGAATAAGTATTGATACTTGACTCCTGACCAGTTTTCAAAATAATGACTTAATTCTCTGCAAGTGCTGGGTTGACCAATGAACTTTAAAAAAAATTGTTTTCGTTACAAACACATGGACTTAAATACACTTCTGTTTCAAGTCTTTGTAATTGGCTTCTTCAGGTTGGCTCCTGAGCCCTTTAGACAGGACCCTACTAGTCTTTGAGAGCTTTCTTGCTACCTGATATAACCGATACCATCTATATTTTTTATCCTGTATGTGAGCTTGTGATTTTCTAAGTAGCCTTCGTATCTTTGGGTAGAAAAAGTTATTTCAAGATCAGTATTGGCATGTTATATGCTGTTAACAAGTAATACGTGTAAACATAAGGATACAGGAAGGTTGGAAGAGAAAGATTGGAGAAAGCTACTCATGCAAACCCAACTAAAAGAAACTTGTTTTGCTCTGTTAATACCAGACTAAATAGACTTTACAGCAGAAAAGCATTATTTGAGATTAAAAGAGAGTATTTCACAATGATAGCAAGTTCAGTTAACAGAAGATAGGACCATTTTGAATACCTAATACAATATATAAAGAAAAAACTGACAGAACTAGAGTATACTCTTTACATATATGTGAGACCTTTGAACCATTCATTTTTTTCTTTTAGTTTGGAAATTATACCTCAATTTTTACCTCTTGGGCCATTTAGTAGTTCAGGTGAAAACTTACAGCGTGCATGATTCAAAGTTTACAGTTTTAATCGATACTTTAAGTGTCTCCATAGATAAGGCAAAATCTTAAAAACTTTAACCCTGTTTATCTGTTCCACTTCGTATATTCTTATTGTTATGTATTTTTTAACTCTATATTTTAAACTGTGTAAGACATACAGTTGGTCCTCTGTATTTGCGGGATTTGCATCATCGGATTCAACCGTGGATTGAAAATATTCAGGGAAAAAAATTCCAGAAAAACATATTTGCTATGCACCAGCACCTATTTACATACCACTTATGTTGGATTTACAACTATGTACATAGCGTTTGCATTGTATTAGGTATTATAAGTAATCTAGAGATGATTTAAAGTGTACTGGAGCATGTGTGTGGGTTATATGCAAATACTACACCATTTTACATAAGGGACTTGAGCATCTGAGGATTTTGGTGTCTGCAGGGGTCCTGGAACCAATTCAAGGACTGTACGACTGTACTCTGTGTAGTGCCTTGTGCAGCCCTTTTTTGTTTGTTGATACTACTAGCTCATGTATTTCTTCTCTCCTGGTGCTTTGCTTATCTCTAATATGTTGGTCATTGTCTTTGGAAAGTTATTTAAAAAATAATCAGAGGCCTAGGATGATAGGATGTCTTCTTCCAGAGAGGATTTTTCTTTGCTTCTGCCAGGATTCTGGGAGTACTAGCAATGTGGGATCATCTTAATCTGGTTTAAAGAATTGAGCTTTCCTGAAATACTCGGGTGAATTGAAGCTGCCTTCATTCTTGGGTGTAGTCCTTCATGGTCCCAACCTGCACCTTGAGGGCTACCAGGATGCCTACTCTATCTGTGCAGGCCCTGGACTCCAGTTTTTGTCTCTTTTTTTGTACAAGGCTATCCCAGGTACAGCTCAAATTCCTGGCTGCCCACTCCCTGAAGAGTTCAGATGTTTCTAGGGAAAATACTGAGCTGATGCCTATGGATTTCCACATTGTTCTGGATCTCAACAGAGTAATTCTTCATTGTTGTATTTGCTCTCTGATGCCTTCAAATAGACATTTCTTACATGATGCATTTTTTAAATTCTTTTTTTTTTTGCGGTATGCGGGCCTCTCACCGTTGTGGCCTCTCCCGTTGAGGAGCACAGGCTCCGGACGCGCAGGCTCAGCGGCCATGGCTCACGGGCCTAGCTGCTCCGTGGCATGTGGGATCCTCCCGGACCGGGGCGCACGAACCCACGTCCCCTGCATTGGCAGGCGGACTCCCAACCACTGCGCCACCAGGGAAGCCCTAAAATTCTTTTTTGACTTAGTAGTTCAGTTGACTTAATCCTAGTACTTCGTGCTTTGGTTCAGTATGTTGTTGCTGGATTTGGCAGTTGGTACTGAACTTTTTAATTTTAGAGCTTGCTCTGTTTTCTCAGCCCCATTTATTTTACTACTGTCCTTTCCCCCCTTGTTTGAAATGCCACTAGTAGGCTCAAAATTCGTATGTGTACATGGATCTGTTTCCAGATTTTCTTTTGGGATTTTCGAAGTAGGGCACAAAAGTGAAATTTTCTTGATTAAAAACTAAGATAAACTTCAAGGAAAAGAAATTTATTAGCTGCTTTTTAATATTATGACTTCATCTATTTTGGCTTTGTAGCAGTTTTTAAGAAGACTTTTATAATACTGTGTGATCAATATTTGACAATGCTGACTAGCTTAGACTATCATTTTGAAGTATGTACAAAGTCCACTAGTGCTGTATACTTGCTTGAACTTAGTACAAGGGTTTAATATCCTTTAATCTCATGTAAAATAATTCTGTTAGAATAAATGCTGATTTCTTGTTTTATAGTTTATCTTGAGGAATGTGAACTAGCTAAGCAGCTTCATCCAAAGGAAAATGATTTGGTGTTTTTGGTTCCTGAAAGACTAAATGGAGAGGAGGAGGACATAGAGAGAAATCGCATGCAAGATCCCTATGAATATTATTGTGGTTATGTTCATAAATTCCGCCGCACTTCAGTCAGTAAGTACCTAATGAGACATTGAAGCGAAATCTGTCAGCAGCTCATCTTTTAATTTCCCTCTAAATTAGGCTTTACTAGCCATGTATTTGCTATACATTTACCAGATGTATATTTGCTCGATGTTTACCAAACTGTATTTGCTAGGTTGATTACTTAGCATTCAGAGTCCTCTTTTAGTTTTTCTAGACTCAGCTGGAAAAGGCCCAGCATTTATTGCTTTAGACTTAGGATTTAAAACCTTTCTTTTGTAATGTCTTCTCCTTCTAGTAAATTCCTTCATCTGTCAGTGTGTTTGTTATAAAACAGACAATTTGCAAACCATCTGTTTGTTAAATCACATTCCAGCCTTGGTTTTGTGGCTAATTATTGATGAGCAGACCAAACACATAACTAATTGTAAGGCAACTGGAGGGGTTTACCATTTCATCACTCCCATCCATCGTGTTGTAGGGACCTCTCTCCCTAAGGTAGCATAACAAAAATAATGTTAGCTTGAATTTAAGGACTACTGACTATGTGCCAGCCAGTGTGCCCTGTCCTTCCTGTGCACATTTATCATCTTTTCCCAGAGCCCTGCAAAGCAGAATGGTTTGTTCTCTGCTCATTGGGAAATCAGAGTTCAGGGATGTTAAGTAACTTATCCAAAGACATCCTTAGTATTAAACGCTAGGTCCAGAATTGAAACCTAATTTTGTTTGACTACGAAGTCCACACGCTTGATATATGCCAAGCTGCCTTTTTGACATTGCTGCTCTCTTAGTCTCTGTTATGTGAAGAGAATATGTAATCATTATTCCTTCACCTTTTTGCATCGTATCTTAAAAATAGCAACAAAGCTGTTAGGAGTTTAACATTGTGCCACATCATAACTGGTGTGCCATGTTTACTATTGTGTGATCAGAGCTCAGTTCTTTATGCAAGATGAGTTTAGCAACAGGGATATATAGCTTCATCTGTGCTTTCAACTCTTACAAGTGGTTACATTTGCCAAAGTTCTGTTTCTAAGATTTAGAAACGGTTTCTGTCTCCTTCCCTGAACTCCTCATGCATCCAACTATCTGACATCTCCATTTGGAGATTATTAGACATTTCAAACCTACTCCAAAAAGAAACACTTGATTTACTGCCTGACATGTGCTGTTGCTTCGGTTTTTCCCAACTTAGCATGTGGGACCTCCATCCCATTCTTCCAGTTGCTCAGCCCAAAACCTCAGAGTCATCCTTGAGTCCTGCTTTCCCTCACACGCTCCATCTAATCCATCAGGAAATCCTATTGGATCTTCCTTTGCCATATATCCTACATCCAAGCGCCACCTCTCCCGCTACCTCCTGGCCCACACGACCATTCACTTTTACCTAGATTTTAGCCTCTTAAGTTGTCTTTTTGTGCTTTTTCCATTGCAGTTTATTCTTCATTCTCAATAAGTGATTCTTTTCATGTGTGAGTTAGCGCATGTCACTTACCTGCGCGGAGCTGTCCTGTGCTCTTGACCTGACTCAGAGTCATGTTCAGAGTGATTAACTGCAGAGCCCTCTGAAGTGTAGCTGCATTTACTCTCTTGGTCTTCTAGCTCGCTTCTCCCTGCTTTTCCTTCTAGCCATTCTGGCCTTCTCCCTGTTCTGAAAATAATCCAGGCACCTCACTGCCTCATTGTCTTTGCAGTTGCTGATTCTCTGCCTGTAACCCACTTTCCCTGGTTACGGGCATGGCTCACTCACTTAATGCCACGTCTCTGCTCAAATATCATATCAGGAAGACCTCCCCTGACTCTCCTGTCTACGATAACACTCCCTCACAACCCTCATCACTTCCTCATCCCCCCTCTTGGCTTTCTTCCTAAGACTTACCATCACCTGACATGTTTATTTGCTTATCTGCCCCCTTCTTCTAAAAAATAAGCCTCCAGAGGACAGGAACGTTGCCTGGTTCTTAGGAGGCAGTCAGTAGATACTTATGAGAAAATTATTTAAATGATGTATAAAAAACACGTTACAGGGCTTCCCTGGTGGCGCAGTGGTTGAGAGTCCGCCTGCCGATGCAGGGGACACGGGTTCATGCCCCGGTCCGGGAAGATCCCACATGCCGCGGAGCGGCTGGGCCCGTGAGCCATGGCCGCTGAACCTGCGCGTCCGGAGCCTGTGCTCCGCAACGGGAGAGGCCACAACAGTGAGAGGCCCATGTACCGCACAAAAAAAAAAAAAAAAAGTTACAAAACACGTTGTTCTGAATAACCACTGTTATTCACTGGTAACTGAAATTGCTTTTTCTCCTTCTTGATAATAGTGCATAATGGGAAATCTGAGTGCTCCGTTTCCATCCAGACTCAACATAATTTACCAGTCAATTTAAATGAATTCGTGAAATGTCTTGTAATCAGCTCTCTGGTGACTACACAAAGGAAGTTGAAAGCCATGTCTTTGCTGAGTGGTCGGAACCAACTGGCCAGAGCCGTTCTGAATCCAAACCCCATGGACTTCTGTACAAAAGATTTACTAACTGCAGCATCTGAGAAAATTGTGAGTGATAGTCATTTGATAACAGGGAAAGTCAGAACATTTCATGTCAGGATGTTAAAGCATCATGTTATTTTCATCTGTCACACATTCCCTTTTGTCTACAACAAAGACATAGTCACCATGTGTGCCCAGTGACGTTTTTAGTGCTTAGTTTTCTTTAATATTGTAAAGTAGTTCTTTGTGTTAGGTTAGTCAGCTTACCTCAGGAAAAAAGGTAGAGTGCAAAAAGGAATTGAAAATATGCTTGAAGAGCAACATTAAAATGTGAGGTGAACATCCTACTTAACTGTTTGTTAGGTGATTAAATGCAGGAGTAAGAGTAGGTTTAATGGAATGAATTTTGCATTTGAATGATCAGTGGAGCATCGACTGGTATTGTTGCCAGTGTGACAACGAAGTTGTGATTCTTTGTGAACACATATTTCTCACTGTTGTAAGAGTTGTGTGTAAGTTCCAGGAAATTAACACAGAGACAGGCGGAAGGAAAGGAATGTTATTTGAACCCCTGTCTTGTGTTAGGGCTTTCATATGCATTTTCTCAGTCAGTTCTTGTTGTAGTTTATCTTATGACAGGGCCAAAAGTAAGCTCATCACACGAGATGCATTGTGCCGAAGCACAGCAGTAGAGGGCTGCCGCTCGCTCAGGCAGAACAGCGCCGTCTGTCCTGCTGTGGTAGCTTTTATTAAAGCATTATCTAGGTTTACATTTTTAAAACTTGTTTTCTTAACATTTCAGAAATGTCAAAGCAGCAACCTATGTTTTTATTAATTATACAAGCAATAATTGGCTTTCGTGAGCACCTGCCGTGCTTCGTCCTTGAGCGCAAAAGCAGCACAGAGTTCCCACCATTATTTTGATTATACTGAACTAGCACAAGGAAATCTCCTTGCGTTCCCACCACTCTGATTGTACTGAGGACACCTCATGGATCAGTGTCCAAAGCACTCAATGCTTCTTCGCAGGCCCCCGGTTTGCCAGGGGTGGGCGGGGCTCAAAGCAATCAGGACTGTTTGTAGTTCTGGCTTATTCGCCAGCCCCCAGTTTGCTTGGGGGGGGGGCTCATGGGTCACATCTCCTTTCCATCCTCAGTTATTCCACTACAGTTCTCACCCTCTAAGGAATCCCAGATTTAATGATTGACAAAGGCTGAAGCCCAGAGAGGTTAGGAGTTTAGAGACCTAGCTTTTGAGTGAAACTGAGGTGTAGACTCAAATCTGACCCAAAATCCATGCTTTTTCGACTGTATCACTTGTGTTAGGAAAGGAAATCTTGGAATGTTTTTACTGTCTAAAGAGAGAATTGACTAAAATGGGAAGAACCACAGAATAAAAAGAAGAAAAGTGCAAAACAATTTATTGTGATCAGCTTTATAAGAATCACAAGTAAAAATATAGTTGTCGTAGTTGTAGGTGGACTGAGGCCTGTAGACACTCATCAGTAGCTCTTTCCAGTAGTGAAAGTGGTTCTTAGATTAAGGGTCATTTTGGGGTCTTGCCTGATCATCACCAAAGCTTCTGTCTGACAAAGGTCAGCAGATTCAAACAGATGCCTTCCACTCTCTTGCTCTCCTGTGCCTTCACAGGAAGAACCACTCGTTCTCACTAATGTCTTTTGTATAGATTGCCCACCTAAAAGATTTCAATGAAGACCAAAAGAAAGCAATAGAAACTGCATATGCCATGGTGAGACACTCCCCAGCAGTAGCCAAGATCTGTCTGATTCATGGACCACCCGGGACAGGAAAATCGAAAACCATTGTGGGCCTCCTGTACCGCCTGCTGACAGAGGTAGAGTGTGCGCGAGGGCATCTGTGCCCTTAATTGAGTATGTTGTTTTACTTTAACTAACGTGTAAATAAGTACTAAAGTGCGTTTTTTCCCTTCACTTTTGTGTATCTTTTTGATACTGTGTGGAACTATATCAGATAAAGCAGTAGCAGAGGTAGAGAAGATTATAAGAAATAAAAGGAACAGAAAATGTTATCTTGTGTGAAACTAATGCTAAGGGCTAGAATGGTGGTCTTCGGGCTTCATTATAGGTCACAGCTAATCCCAGGAGACCATCTTGAATGTATTTCTGGGCTACATTTTGAACACTGAATAAAATAAGTGGATAGTAAGGTAAGGCTCAGAGAAGTTACGATAAAATTTTATGCCAGAGTAATTTTTGGGGGGGGCGGGGCATGCCACGCGGCATGCGGGATCTTAGTTCCCCGACCAGGGATCGAACCTGGGCCCTTGGCAGTAAGAGCACCGCATCCTAACCACTTGTTTGCCAGGGAATTCCCTGCCAGAGTAATTTTTTAACATCAATGTAAGATGTAGGTGCTTTTATTTACTTTTAACTATTTATTAGGGGAACTTTCAAATATATGTGGCAGTAGAGAAGAACTATAACGCTGCATAATAGAGCTCATCAGTATTTTTTGTTTGTTTGTTTGTTTGTTTGGTACAAATTGTCGAACCAGAGGAGGGGACTTTCAGATGAGAACTCCAATGCCAAAATCAAACAAAACCGTGTCCTTGTGTGTGCGCCTTCCAATGCAGCTGTTGATGAACTTATGAAAAAAATTATCCTTCAATTCAAAGGGAAGTGTAAAGACAAGAAGAATCCTTTGGGTATGATACTTATGTGGGCTTTTAATTTGTTTTCAATGTTTAGTGTGGGTAACCTTGAATGACAAAGAGCAAGCCAGTTCTGGTAATTTTTTCTACTTGAGGCTGTGGCCTATGTGTACTTACTGGTTTGTTTAATGAATGTTTTGGAGCATTTATTCTGTGCCAGGCCCTGTGCTATGTACTGAGGTTTCAACAGTGAAACCCTCAAAGAGACAGGAAGTGGATGGATCAGTGGGCTGTAAAGGTAGAAGCTCTATAATAGGAGTAAAATGTGGGTAGTTTGAAACACCTTAGAGCAGCCCTTGATTCAGTTGTGTAAGGGTTCGGGAAGACTTTTAGAGAAAATGATATCTAAGATGAAACTTGGAAGAGCAATGAGGCCGTGAAGTGGGGAGAGGACTCTCATGGAACTTACTGTAAATAAAAAGGACCAGAAGCCAGAGAACCATGGATGGTTCAGTATAGCTAGAATATAACGAGCTCCACCAAGGCAAGGGCTTTTAAAACTGTGTTCACTGTAGTAACCCCAGTGCCTGGAACAGTGCCTGGCACTCAGTTGGGACTTAGTAGATGTTTAGTGATGCAAAAGCTAGAGCAGTCATCACTTATGGTTACCGAGTGCTCAGTATGTGTCAGTACTCTCAGAGTAATCCTCTGAGCCACGCAGTAAATAACCTATCTACATTTTATAGGTGGAGAAGCTGAAGAGTTGAGATATAAAGTATGCCACAGGGATAAGTCTTTTCAGCACAGTTGACAGATTGAAGAGCATTGCCACCGAGGATTCGGGATGCTTGAGCGAATGTGTGAAGTCATTTCTGTGCACTTAATCTTAACACCTGCTCTCACACCAGCCATCCTGAGTGGCGTGGTTGTGGCTCTGGGTCGGGCTGCTCTTCTAAGCACATGTATCTTGTCTTCCCTAACCAAATTTTATTTTCCTTGAGGTTACCTGGCAGTGACCTAAATCAGTTAAGATTCAGTTGGGCTGCAAATAATAGACACTCCAAGTACAGTGGCTTAACTATGATAGAAGTTTATTTCCTTCTTACTCAGAAGCCCAGAGATGGACAGTTGAGGGATGATACTGGCCTGATGACTCTGCTTCCGAGTCTTCAGAGACCTAGGGTCTTTCTACCTTGTTGCTCCACTACGTGTGACCCCCCCCACCCCTTAGTTCACCTCATGGTCAGAAATGGCTGCTCCAGCACCAGTAGTCACATCTAGCAAGTGCAAGGAAAAGGGGACAGATATACTAGCCGTGCTTTAAGAAAAGTTCTGAGACGCTGCCAGTAGCACCTCTGCTTATTTCCTTTTGGCCAGAACTTAGTCCCATGGCCACACCAGCTGCAAGAGCAGCTGGGATGTGTCGTCTTTATTCGGAGGGATCACACATGTGTTTCCTTTATTGCATATGTATTAGCTACATGTAGAATTCATTTGCTTTTAAAACTTAAAATGCATTGTCAACTGCAGCTTTTCTACTCCCCATTATGTTTGTGAGAACTGTGACCTTATGTCTCGCTGTATATGGATGCGGTCATTCATGTCAGCGGCTATAGGGCATTTCATCATATGAGTGCACGGTTTATTCGTTATCCATTGATAGCAGTGTAAGTTCTCTTCCTTTTTTTTTTTTTTTGTTATTTCAAACTTTATTCCTGTACTTGTGCCTGTTTCTCCAGTGCAGGATGAAAACGTTTACTGCAGTGACTGAGTTGTATTGTGTTGTGCTGTACAGCAGCTGAAGGGAGCACACTGGAGTACTGTGTCCTTACTCAACGTCTCCTGAGTATTCATACAGGCTGCTAGGGCAGTGCTTTCACACTGTGGCTTGTGACTAGTTTAGTGGATTGTGAAATCAGTTTAGGGAGATCAGAACCAGCATACTTAAACAAGATAAGATAGAATAGAAGAGAACAGAAAAGATTAGAGTGTAGGTAGTGAGGGGTAAGTGTTGTTTTGTGAAACCTGTTTTATTGGTGAGGTATGAGTGTACTGGCTTTCAGTGTGAAGTGTACCTCATACTATAGATCACGGTCAAAAGAGTTTTATAAAAACACTGGTCTAGTGTATATATACCTAGAAATGAAAATGCTGGGTTGAAGGATTTGTGCAGCCTCTAGATGGGGCCCGGTTCTGCTCCAAAGTGGTTGTATCAAATTATACAACCGAGAACAGTTCCCGCGCGGTTTTCACTTTCCTTTCCCTGAGGGAGGGTTAATAAGCACTTTTTCAGGTGTGGGTTGACAACACAAGAAGGCTGGGACGAAGGTGGCACAAGTGTCGTGTCTAGGTTGGATTTTTAAATTTTTTTGTTAGAGAGAAAATGAAGTCTCTTGTCAGTAAAGACAGCTTTTTTCTTCTTTTGCAGTACTTTTCATTTTTGCTTCTTTTCACTATGTCCAGTGGTCCTGGGTGTCCTTTAAGGAAATACCTTGGACATCTCACCATTAAGTGTGATGTTTGTTTCTGGGGTTTGGTATATACCCTTTTATCAGGTTAAAAAGTCCCCGTCTAATTAGAGTTTTTTTAATGAATGGGTGTTGAATTTTATTGCATGCAGTTTTTTTTTCATTCATATCCGCCCTCCCCCCAACCGCACAGCAATGGAAGCACAGAGTCCTAACCAGGGAATTCCGCTTTTCTTTTATTTCTTTCTTTCTTTCTTTTTTTTCTTTTTGGCCGTACCCCGAGGCTTAAGGGATCTTAGTTCCCCGACCAGGGTTTGAACCCAGGCCCACGGCAGTGAAAGTGCCGAGTCCCAACCACTGGACTGCCAGGGAATTCCCTACAATGCTTTTCTAATGTGAAAATATCTTTGATTCCTAGAATAAGGTCAGCTTGGTTGTGTACTATTATTTTTTAACACATTGCTGGATTGTTATTGATTTTTTTTTTTTTTTTTTTTTTTTGCGGTACACGGGCCTCTCACTGTTGTGGCCTCTCCCGTTGCAGAGCACAGGCTCCGGACGCGCAGGCTCAGCGGCCATGGCTCACGGGCCCAGCCGCTCAGCGGCATGTGGGATCTTCCCGGACCGGGGCACGAACCTGTGTCCCCTGCATTGGCAGGTGGACTCTCAACCACTGCGCCACCGGGGAAGCCCTGCTATTGATTTTTTTAAATGAGGCCAGCCTGTAATTTTTCTTTGTCATATCTTTGGTTTTAGTATTGAAGTTATACAGACTTTAAAAATGAAGTTATACAGACATTTATTTGGAATGTTTCATATAAGACAGAGAATTACCTGTTACTTGAAGGTTAATTTGTTTTTAGTGTTGTTTTTGGGGGGGACTTCTTGTTTGTTTGTTTTTTGTCTGTTTTTTGACAGATGGATAAGTTTCTGTCTGCTGAATGTCTTTAATTGTTGGTTTATTCAAGTTTTCTACATTTGAGTGAGTTTTGCTAATTCATATTATTCAAGAAAAATTTCCACTTCACCTTAGGTTTTCAAATATATTGGTATAACATTGTTCACTGTATTCTCATTTTAAAAACCTCAACTGTATTTTGGTTGGGTCACCTTTGTCATTCTCTGTATTATGTATTTAGACTCTTAAGTCCACATGTGGCATGGGCCTATAGTTGGAAAGTCCTAGAAGAGAGTTTGTTTTTCTCCCAGCTAAGCCCAGGCCAAGATAGATTCATGTCTTTTTCATCCCTCCACCTCTTCCATGCCCTCTTGCTTTCTAGTGGGCTTTAAAATCCAAGCCCCCATTATAAAATTTCGATATGTTGATTGGAATGGTAGTTTTGCTGATGTAGATATTTGTCAGACTCCGTAGAACTAAGGATTTTTAAATCTCTGCATTTTATTGTATGTAAATTAAAAAACAAACACCTAAGCACCTAGAGAGTGACCAGCCCGCAGCCTGTTCCCTCCAGGGAAGCCACAGCAGCTCAGGGGCTTTCACCTCTGGTTTTCACCTTTCTCTTTGTTTTTGGCCCCTAGGAATTTCTCTTACATCCTTCTGAGCTCACCCTGCATTTTAAAGGATGTCTGTTTTAATTTCTGGAGCATTTTTAGGTGCTTATAGTGGGTATAAATCTCATCCACCTTTCTGGTAGAAACACAGGTTAGCAATTTTGAAACCTTCAAGTAAATGTTGGTCAGAGAAGATGGCTTCAAATTTTAGAAGAATGAGCTGAACTAGGAACAAAAATATGTGTAGACAGCTGTATAATGAGCTCATTTATTCATTGAACATATGTTTATTGTACTTACGTGCCAGCTGCTGTTCTAGGCAGTGACCAAAACACAACCTGGTTCTTATGGGACCTGGATTCAGTGGAAGGAGTTAGCAAACAAGTGTGTGATGTGTCAGATTGGGATAAGTGCTAATAAACGCTGCATGATTGCTACAGTTTAGTTCAGTGAAGCAGTGGGAGATTTTTAGATTAAATAATACCTGAAATGTGCTAACCTAAAATTAAAATGTGGTTAATAAACCAGTTAAATGATGCTGACAGTTTTTGGAATTACCATATTCCAGAGTTTCCAGCTTCTTGTGTCCCTTAGATCCTGGAGTGGCATTGTGATGTGGAGCAGTTTCAAAACCTTGGTTCTCAGTATCCTGCAGAAAGCATATGATGGTCGCGTAAGATTCTGTTTGGGGAATTCAGACATGTATTAATAGATAAAAGTCTTCATCTTCGAAATATCCTATGGTCAAGAAATTTGTTTTATTTTCACTCGCCATTTCCCAAATACATTTTACCATGGAGTGATGTATAGAACGTAGTTTGAGAAGCATTCGTGTAGTAGAATCTCAGCTCTGCAGTGTACTGTTGATGCAACCTCAGTAGCTTTTATTAGGTGGAAATAAGTCCTTGCCTTGTAGGATTCTTATGAAGCAAATCTAAAAGAATGTGTGTGGGACCTCTAGTGCAGTTCCAGGTATTTGGTTGATTAATAGTTCATGTTAGCTCCTTTTGCTGACTGTTAATATATTTGCTTAGAAATAGTTATTATGTACAGAAATTGACAGTGTTCTTATTAATCTCTAAGTGTGACTTTTATCAACAGGAAACTGTGGAGATATAAATTTACTACGTCTAGGTCCAGAAAAGTCTATTAATGCTGAGGTCCTAAAATTCAGTTTGGACAGCCAAGTTAACCACAGAATGAGTAAGTACTGAATAAAGGTATATATTAATTGATTTCTGTTTCTTTTTGTATGGTAGAAAATGGCGTGGGCATTAAAGGTAATTTGGAGACCCTAGAAGTAGTCTAGTTTTGGAAGCTAGTTTTTCTTCTCATTGTGTATGCATATGTATATATTTGTTACAATGAGCAGTTGTTTATCTTTTATTTTATTTATTTATTTTTTTAAAGAAAAAGAATTACCTTCTCATATTCAGGAGATGCATAGAAGAAAGGAATTTCTAGATCATCAACTAGATGAACTTTCCCGCCAGCGTGCTTTATGCCGAGGTGGAAGGGAACTACAGGTATCTAAACATTTCTTGATCAGTGTTTTTTAATAGCTCGTAGATAAACTAGTTGGTGAGTATTTGATGCAATTCTTTCATTGTGGAATAGCATAATTAGTGTATAAAAATGTACACAGGGCTTCCCTGGTGGCGCAGTGGTTGAGAGTCCACCTGCCGATGCAGGGGACACGGGTTCATGCCCCGGTCCGGGAAGATCCCACATGCCGCGGAGCGGCTGGGCCCGTGAGCCATGGCCGCTGAGCCTGCGCGTCCGGAGCCTGTGCTCTGCAACGGGAGAGGCCACAACAGTGAGAGGCCCGCGTACTGCACACACACACACACACACACACACACACACACACACACACACACAAAATGTACACAGAAATGGTATGCCTTACATTAGGGGTTAAACTTTTTTTAAAAGAACAAGATAGTAAATATTTTAGACTTTGCAGGCCATGTGGAGTCTGTTTTAGCCACTGAACGCCACTGTTAATGGCATGAAGGCAGAGTAGGTAACACATAAGTGATGCCCCAAGGGTTGGCCTGCTTAAGCAGAAAGAGCGTACCTGCAGTACCCTGAACAGAACTGAATCATACACAGTATTAAGAATTTATTGGACTTCCCTGGTGGTCCAGTGGTTAAGAATCTGTACTTAACACTGAAGGGAGCTCAGATTCGATCCCTGCTCAGGGAACTAGGGATCCCTCATGCCGCACAGTGTGGCCACAAAAAAAAAAGAATTTATCAAATTAACACCTACTAATTGAAACACGGGGTGCTGGTTGTTGGGTTGCTTTATAATGAGCTGATGTTTAAAAACAGACCACAAGAGAAATCGAAATCCAAATAGAGAAGTTTATTTTCACAGGTCTTGAAGAAGGTATAAGGCATGCCTTGTGGGGCGTGACAGGCAGGTCAAGGGAGAGTGCAGACAGAGAGAGGCAGGCCCTGGCGCACATGTCATTATCAGAGTCCGTGGGTGGAGTACTTTGGGGTTCCCAGGCTAGGACTGGATTGGCCAATTTTAACCGAAAGAGCAGGGTTTTGGTAAGTTGCTTGGAGGGTCTTATCTAAAGGGCATATAAGGGGAAGGCACTGGATAGCAGGGGAGACTGTTGATCACAAGAGCTTATGTTGGCTGGTGGGCTGGTGACTCCACAGGCTGCCGTCTAGGGCGTGCGTGTGTGTGAAGGGGCCTAGAGTTAGTTTGGGGTCTCTGCAGGCTGCTTGGCCAAACAAAATGGATGCCAGGGCAGCAGTACCATGGAGTAGCTTAGCTAAACTCTGACACACAGCAATACAGGAAGACTGGTATAGAGAAAACACACTGGGTGAATCAGTTTTTCATTGGTAAAGTACTGGCTCACCCTTTTGAAATGTGAGGCAGTCCATTGGAAAGCATTTTAAAATGCTTAATTTAATTTTAATGATGGCATTCTGATTTTTTCCAGAGGCAAGAATTAGATGAAAAAATTGCCAGAGTTTCAAAAGAAAGGCAGGAGCTTGCTTCTAAAGTTAAAGAGGTAAGTAGTTCACCTGTAGCATTTTCCTGGTATTACTTTTTCTTTTTTTTAACTTATGAAATAGTTCAGACAACCTGTGGTCTTTTCTCAATTACATTTAAAAATTTGGGGGAATTCCCTGGCTGTCCAGTGGTTAGGACTCTGTGCTTCCATTGCAGGGGGTGTGGGTGTGATCCCTGGTCAGGGAACTAGATCCCGTGTGCTGCAACTAAGAGCCCACATGCCACAACTAAAAGATCCCTCATGCTGCAACTAAAGATCCCACACGCTGCAGGGAAGATCCCACATGCCACAACTAAGACCCAGCGTAGCCAAATAAATAAATAAATATTTGAAAATACAGGAAAAAAAAATTACATGTCTGAATTCAGGTAGAGTGACAGTGGCTGGGATGTGGCCCAAGAAATACAAGCACCTTTTTTCTCAGTTTTTGGCTGAAAGCATATACTCTTTTTACTTGTTTTTGATCACAAAAATCCTTCTATAATATGTATAACTTTTCTCAGTATTCTTTGGATATAAAAATATCAACTAACATTTAGATTGGTCAAAGCTAGGATGAGCCAGGTGTGTACCCCGTCACCAGAATGCAGCCCTTAATGAAATGAATTGGGGCTCAGGGAAAGAGACCGGTTACTCAACCGGTAAAAGAGACCATTACTCAACCGGTAATGGTATTTGTATTTTTGAGCTGAGGTTTTTCTCTTGAATGTATTATTGACCTTCTCTGTGTGGCTAAATAAGTATAATTGAACTTAATGCATATTTCCACTAGCAGTTTGTTTATTAAAAATTATGTGGAAAGCTTTTTATTGTAACTTTAAGCTGAGCCCAAAATTAATCTTCCCACGTTTAAGGATGAATTCCATGTTTACCAGTATTATGGTTTTTGCCACTGATCACGTTGTTCTGTGAGCCATAAAATTAATTGTACTTGGCAGTTTTACTCATTAGATGGCTGAGAGGAGACGTATGTGACAGTTAACATGTGAGCACCAGAAGGCCACAGTCACCAGCCTCTTCTCACACACACGCCGTGGCATCCATGGTTGAATCTATCATATGTTCAGGGATGATTCACGACAGCTTTTTCCAGAGGGGAAATAGGCTAACTGAATCTCTTATGAGAGTACTAGTTTATTAATTTGAACACTGAATGATATGCGTTGTGAGGTGTCATTCATACTGTCAGTCTCCATCACAGTTTATTCCATTATAGTCTGGACCAAGGTTGTAGGATTCTACTGTGGAAGTAGAATGCTTGTCAGTTTCACAGGCGTTTTTGTTGGTACTAGCCCTTATAAAAGAGAGAACAATATTATGTACTTAAAAACTAACAGAAAAGGGTATGTTCAGGCTTAGTTCTGATCCTGGTTTTACTCAGATAATTGCTTCACAATCCTGGTTTTACTCAGATAATTGCTTCACAACTCAGTAGAATTACTTAATCTTTGCTTATTCTGATACCTTCCCTCATACATCAGACTGTAAGAATTGTAATCCACTTCGTCCAAATTAAACCCTGAATACATTTTTCTTAATGTGCTTATTAAATCATGTTCTGAGATTAGACTCCACTGCAAAGTGTTCTTTCTGGTGGCTTCTGATTATCTTGAATGTTTTTGCTGTTTTCTAGGTTTGAGGTTCCTACCTTTTACTAGACATTATTCTGCCACATAATAAGTGTAGTTAGGAATTTATATACAACTGAATGTTGATTAACTTTTATTCTCTTAGGTTCAAGGACGCCCACAAAAGACACAGAACACCATCATCTTAGAGTCCCACATCATCTGCTGCACACTGAGCACGAGTGGTGGTTTGCTGCTCGAGGCTGCTTTCCGTGGGCAAGGGGGTGTCCCCTTTAGTTGCGTCATTGTTGATGAGGTCAGTAAGCAGTCGGCCATACAGCTTTGCCTAGGAGTAAGGAGTAAGTCTTAGATGAAGAGTGGCTGCCGAGATGTTGACAAAGTGGTCTTTGCATCTGATTTTGACCTGCCATTACGTGTGTATTCTCTTATGTTGAAATATGCTGCTAGTGACCCACCACGATGAAAATTGCTTTTTCAGTAGTGGGACTGTAGTCTTAGGGATTCCTGATTGTTCTTCATAAAATCCCTCCTAAGGATTGTTGTAGCTCCTGCTTGGGATATCTCTGGTTACCTTTTGAAGCATTTTTAATATAACTCTGGACAGCTCTGAGCCACCATATTTTCAGCTAATATCTTTATTCCTACTTCATTCATTGAGCAAACATTTATTGGGTACCTGCTATTTGCCAGGATGTAGAGCCAGAAGACAAAAGAGATGGAAAACGAGGTACAGAGAACCCATCCAGGAGATCCAAGATCCAGTATTCACCAAAACGAAGGAATAGAAAAGATGGAAGTGATGAAATAATTGAAGAAAATGCCATTGAATTGAAAAGAAGCTTGAGTCTTGCAACTGAAGCAGCCTACTGAGGAAGAAGGAAGAGAGTGGGATGGGGGTGGGACACACAGACACGCAGTCTCCTCAGGCATGTGCCCAGCAGGGACAAAGAAGACAAACCGGGGACGTGACATGGCCCTTCTAGCTTATGGCTGCTTCCCAAGTGGTAGTGGCACCTGAGTGGTGGCTGACTTCAAAACGTGTGTGGGGTTTTTTCCCCCCCTTCGGCGTTTAGAATGTTTTTGTTGTTTTGTTTTCTAACCAAAGAAAGTTCTTATTTTTGATCTTTGGTGCAGAAGGAGAAAGTGTATGTTTCTGAATGGTTAGGACTCTTATGAATTGGATAGACTGTATATAGAAAAATAAATAATAGAGATAATTCTGATTATGTCTCCATTCTGTACTCTTACCAAGGCCGGACAGTCTTGTGAAGTTGAAACTCTTACTCCGCTCATCCATCGTTGCAACAAGCTCATCCTCGTAGGAGATCCTAAGCAGCTCCCGCCCACAGTCATTTCTGTGGTACGTTTTTTCACATTCGTGTTGCTTTAAAGTGGAAGGGGCTTGTTTGGGGTTTTTTTGTTTTGGGCGGTGGGGCAGTCTTTCTTGGATCATCATCTCTTATTTGCAGGGAAAAACAGGGAATGGCTGAGAAAAGAGAACCACTGTTGAGAGCCTTCATAGTAAAGGTCTCCGGAAATGTTCCTCTTTTCATAATGTGCTTATGCGTATGTGACAGGAGCAGTGTGAGTATCACAGACCAGAAGTTGAGGAGGAGGATGTCCCATGTGCAGTGAGCTGTTCCTTTGGGAAAGGCAGTGTGCAGCTGTTCTAAGGGCTGTATCTGATTTATTTTAGTAACATAAACACCAAAACAATAATAAAATAAAAACTTTAAAAGCAAGGAAAAGAATCCAACCTCCTGATGTATATTTAAATATGTGCAAATTTGAGGAAAACAGTATCAAGAGAAATTATTCTTACAGTAACGTTTTCAATTTTAGGATTCTGTATCCTATAGTGCAGGAAAATGCCAGTGTCCCTCACATCCTCTGAAAGGGAAGGTGGTGAAAGGAAAGAGGTTGTGGGCTGTGCTTGTGGGAAGATGAGCACCAAAGTTGTGGTCCCCTTCACTTTGCTTCTTAAATCTCACTAAAGATAGCTCCTAGAAATGCACAGCAGAATCAGGATTCAGATGTTTTGAGTAATCTTCATAGGTCTAGATGATGGTTTTGAAATTTAATGAAATTTGAGCATTTTACTGATACATAGATTATTTGTACAAATAGAGAGTAGTGGCTGCATAAACAGTCCCAGAGAACAGACCATTTTCACAGCATTTCTGTTACGTTATGGAAAGAAAGCAAGTTGTTTTTGTTACTACTGTTCTTTGACTTTGGAATCATCAAAATGATAGTGCAGTTCTTTGACGTCTGAACACTCGTGCGTGACTGTTCAAGGGAGTAGCCTAGGAGCGCCCGCGTCCCTGAGTGAAAACCTCGTCCATAGGGCAGAGCTGCTGCAGGGGGCTCTGCCTGTGGACAACTAGGAGGAGCCAGCTGTGCCCTGCATTCTTTGAATAATGCGGTATTTCAGAAACCTACTCATTTAACTTCCTGAAGGGCCTTAGCCTGTGGTTAGTGAAAAGGGTTGTCGATAGGCCTCAACTTTACTGTCTACTTTGGTGATTGATTAAAAACAGCAGAAGTGAGAAAAATCCATTTGGACTTTTATTGTTGCAAAAATAAATAGAGGCTTATTGAGAAAATTTCAGAAAATAATTACAAAGTTAATTTTCTCTACATGCCTTTCTAATCCTGGGGGTAATTACTATGAACAGTTTAGTGAGTATTTGAACTGTTTGTGGGCATGTGCGTGTTGACTTTTTTTTCAGTCTGTGTTCATTGAGTGCCAGGCTAATTCAGGCACTGTTTTTAAGTTCTGGTGTCATGACAGTGATGAAAACAGACAAAAATCCCTGCCCTCATGAAGCTGACATTCTAGAGGGTAACAGACAGTAAATAAGTTACTAAATTCAGAATGTCAGATGGTTATAGGGAATGTATAAATTTGTGTATATGTATGTAGGTTTTGACCTTGTTTAAAGGTGGCAGAATCAGTCTCTACCAAATTACCTTTTTTCCAGTCAGTAAATAGATCAGGAATATATGTTCATGTCAAAACATTAAAATCTCCATCATTTTGTAGGATGGACTAGTTTTTTTTCTGGAAGTAGTTGTGTTACCTCATATAAACCATTTTCTTTTTCCCCAGAGTGAAGTAAATGAGGTTTTTTTTAGCTATAACTTGAATAGATAAACTTTGGGGGGGTATAGATGAAATTGCCAAGTGTCTACTAAAAATATTCTCTTTAATTATACAAACCTATTTAATATCACATATACAAATAATCACATATATGAATAATACAAATAAGAAGTAATGCCTATTTTCTCCACTCTGATAGTTTGTGAAACAGGTTTATTGAAACTTTGCACATACATTTTCAATGCTCATATTGTCAACATCACTTACAAAGATTGCATCATCTTAGTGGGTTTTCCAGAGCACATTTTTTGCTTCTAGATTATTTAAGATATAATACTTTTTGAATCTTGATATGATGCTACCATTGAAAAGTATATCCCAAGGCACGACCGTGATAACATTAAGACAGTTTTCTTCGTTTGTCAATTAAGTCACTGTATTTCAGATCACAGGTTTGTAACCCTTTCTTGGATTTATGAAATCACCTTAGTTGCCTGTCTCCTCCACTAGAATGCAAGTTCTGTGACACTTGATCTTATTCACTGTAGACTCTCAGCACCCCAAGTTTTAGCTGCTGAGTATATGATGGATGGATGAAGAAATTGGTCTTTCAGAGGCTTATTTACAATGACATTCATTATTTCTAGTTGTGAGAGCATAGCCCAGAAATAATTGTTAAAATCTGTGTTACAGTTCTTTGCTGCTTTTATCATCGATTCTTTCAGGTGACCCCTGTTAGCACCAAAATAGCGACAGTTGTGGTCATTCACAAGATCACATCTCGTTCATAAGCAGTATGTGGGTTTTCTAAATAAGGAGAAAATACCTTAACTTTTGTAGTCAAGCTGCATGGCTTTTCTAGGGCTGGAGTTGGAAACATCTTCTTTCTCTGAATCTTTGGTTGTTGGCAATACCTCTAATACATTTTAGAGCTCGGCGATTGTTTTTTTAATAGTGGGAAAAGTACAAATGAATTCTTGGAGATTATTGCTTTGTTTTCCTCCTTTCAGAAGGCCCAGGAGTATGGCTATGACCAGTCGATGATGGCCCGCTTCTACAAACTTCTGGAAGAGAACGTGAAGCACAACGTGATTGGCAGGCTGCCTGTCTTACAGCTCACCGTTCAGTACAGGATGCACCCAGACATATGTCTCTTCCCTTCTAATTACGTTTATAACAGGAACTTGAAAACAAATAGGTGAGTTCTGTTCATTGCATGTGTTCACCTGTTTTATTTGTAGGTTTGGCTGCTCAGGAAGAATAGCTCTTTTGTTGTGCTTTTAGGTCTTGTTATTAAAAACATAAAGGTTTAATAATTTTAATTATAAAAGTCCTATTGATTGTAGCAAATGCAGATAAACGAAAAGAAAGGGAAAAACCCAACCCCTAATTATGCTACCCAGAAGTAATCACTGGTAACATTTTGTTATATCTACTTCCAGTCCTTGTACTATGCACATCTTTTTTTACTTTTTCTCTTTTGGGGGGGAAAAAAAAGCACACCATGCTCTACATAGTATTCTGTAGCTTGCTTTTTTCACTTACTGTAGTATGAGTAACTTTCCAATCATGATTGTTAAATTTTAATTACATGGGTCATTCTCCCTAGTACTAGAATAGAAATGAAATTCACTTGCTACCTTTCACTAAAATGTGTTATTTAAAAGTATTTAATTTTATTTAAAAAGAAGGTCCTTCTTGTCCTCTTACTTTCCCTTGCTCTCTTCCCCAGAAAGAACAAATGGTAATAATAATTCTAAAACGTTTTCTCTTGTAATTTGACTTGCATTCTAAGTGGTGGCTGCTCTTTTGTAGAATCACAGAGGCCATTCGGTGCTCATCTGACTGGCCATTTCAGCCCTACCTCGTGTTTGATGTTGGAGATGGTTCAGAAAAGCGGGATAATGAGTACGTCCTCCTTTTTCTTCAGTCCCCACTGATGGTCCCAGAATTTTTATATTGTTTTTGTTTATATTTAAATTCAAAATATTTTCCATATAAATCTCTCTGCCTAGTGCCAGTGCACAATCATTTTCTTTTAGCTGGGTTGATAACTTCACCTTTTCAATCATAAATTACTGATGTATTTATATATTTCAGTCTTGATTTTTTTTTTCTTAACTGGGTAATGGGGGTTATGTTACCTAACATGCGGTCAGCACTTCAGTAGATCCATGCTGAGATCACAGCTGTGAGTAAAACAGACGTGGCCCCAGCGCAACGCTGCTGTGGTCTAACAGGGGAGACAGACATTAACCAGGCCATCACCGTGGTGATTAATGATTCCGGTTGGGTAAAGTGTTGTGACGGATAAGTACAGATACAGTTGAATCAAGGTGTGAGGCAGAGGGTGGACAATGCTTTCAGCATGTTGGATTGTGAATCAGGTGGTTTGTGGATGACAGCGAAAAGGAGCAGTGGTTGCTAATTAGGAAGCACCTCAGAGGAGCCAGGGCTTCTTGTGAGAGAATAGAGGAGGAGCCCGGAGGCTGCATTTGTTAGCACAGATAGAAATGCCACCCCTGTATCATGACGTATGAAGAAATAGAAATTCCACCTCTGCATCAGGAGAGAGCTGCAGAGCAAGTGGTGTCCTCCGTGAGAATAAGATATTAGTTAATAGTGGTGGAGGGAGGGGCCCCTCAGTGAAGAAGTTAGAAATACGGAGCAGTTGGCTGGGGGGTTGCTGTTCCAGAGGGATTGTGGAGGTTGTAGTGGGGTCTGTTGGAATGGAGCAGAGGATTGAGAGTTTACCACATAAGTATTATGGGGATGGATGGTCATGAGAAGAGTGTTGGCCTGAGAGGTGACCAAATAAAGATTGCAGGTATGGAAAAGAAAGCTAGCTGACTGGGTTGTCTGTATAGTAAGTCTTGAAATTAGAATAGTGAGTATTTAAGCCTTTAGGGTGAGACAGATAAGGTAGCCTCAGGAATAAAGGTGCGAGTGCAGGGCATCCTCCAGTGTGCACACGTGTTGCATTTGGTATGGTGATGAGGGAACGCATTGTAGTTCGGGAGATGAGTTGGGAGTGCAGGATGAAGCCAGCAAGGACAGAGGGACGTGATCCTGCTGTAGGGCCCCGTGTTTGTTCATCTCTGGGGGCTGGGTCACATTTAGTCTGTGTGGCTGCCATCCTCTCGGTCATGTGGTGCATGATCTGCGTGGCCTGTGGTGGGGAATGCAGGAAGGTAGTACATCGGAAGCACTTTTCTCAGTGTTGGGAAGATAGTAAATCCTTAGTGTTGGCTATTCATTAGTCATACCTTCATTATTATTATGAATACTTTCGTTCTCACTGTGGCTATCCCTGTTTTAATAAGTGAAGAAACTGGTGCCTTAACGTCACTTAACCCCAACCTCTTTTCTCTCATACAACTTCGTGTTTCACTGGGCAGTTATTTTTATATTTATCCATATGTACAATATTAATGGTCATTATAACAGCCTCTTTGAATCACTGCTGACTGAATAAAGATGAAACCTACCTGTGTACCCGTTACTGTAGTGGAAAACAAAGTGGAACTTAACTTAGCGATTGGACTGCTATTAGTTTTGATGTGTTGTATTTTTTGTTTTTGTCTTATTTAGCTCATATGTAAATGTTCAAGAAATAAAACTGGTAATGGAACTAGTTAAACTTATGAAAGACAAAAAAAGGGATTTTACTTACCGAAACGTTGGCATAATAACCCATTACAAGGCTCAGAAGATGATGATTCAGAAGGATTTGGACAAAGAGTTTGATAGAAAAGGGTGAGGCATCTCTATTTTTACAGATATTTCCACTTTTTCTGTTGAATTAAAATGAAGAAAGAGGGGATAGAAGGAAAGACGAAAAGGAAACTTAACTCTAGGGAGTGGTCTTAGACCCTGGTAGTATAGAACAAGGAGACTAGGACCCTGGCTCCATAGACTTGTGCTGGGAGGGAGTGTGGTTACACTTGTAGCCCCTGCAGATGGAGTGCCTCCTGCCAGTTCAAATGTCATCACTGTTACACTTGACAATGGAAGTGACTGAGAAATTCTTCAGGCCTTTCCCTTTAGTTGGGTGACTTGTTATCTGAATTCTAACTCTACTGAGAATCATGTATTCACATTTCACTTAGAATAAATTATTTAACCCTTTTAGTGCCTTCATGTATAGGATGAAGATCTTGTTTTTGTCTCCTTTATACCTCAACAGTAAAATTAAAAATTAAATATTGGAAATGCATTAACTCAAAAGTTTCTGCACCTAGAAACACACAAAGTACCAAAATTGACTCTAGAAAAAAACAGAAACTTTGGATAGACCTATTAAATGTAAAGAGATTGAGTTAGTAATCACTTTCCAACAGAGAAAAACACAGGACCAGACTTCACTGGTGAATTCTGTCAGACACTAAGGATTAACACCAGTCCTTTGCAAATGCTTCCAAAAAATAGAAGGGAAGACTTTCTAACGCATTTTATGGGGCCAATATTACCCTGATACCAAAGCCATGGAGACATCACCAGAAAAGAAAACTATGGACCAATATCCTTTATGAATATGGATGCAGAAATTCTCAACAAAATAATGGCAGCTGAGCTCAACAGCATATTAAAAGGATTGTTTACCACAGTCAAGTGGAATTTATCTCAGGAATGCAAGGTTGGTTCAACATATGAAAGTCAGTCAGTGTGATATATACCATATTAAAGGGGGAAACCCCACACGATGATCATCCGAATAAATGTGGAAAAGACATTGGACTGAATGCAGCAACCTTTCATGATAAAGATACTCAACAAACTAGGAATAGAAGGGAACTTCCTCAACCTAATAAAGAGCATCTATGAAAAGCCCACAGCTAAAACATCATACTTGATGCTAAGATTGAAAGCTTTCCCCTATGATCAGGAAGGATGCCTACCCTCACTGCTTCTGTGCAGCGCTGTACTAGACGTTCTGTGCAGAGCAGTTAAGCCAGAAAAGGAAATAAATGGCGTCCATAAGGGCAAAGAAGAAGTCAAAGTGTCTCTTCACAAATGGCATGATCTGGGACTTGCCTGGTGGTCCAGTGGTTAAGACTCCATGCTTCCACCGCAGGGGGCATGGGTTTGATCCCTGGTCTGGGAACTAAGATCCTGCACGCCGTGTGGCCAAAAAAAATTCCAAAAACACAAAACCAACAACAACAAAAAACAAATGGCATACTCTTACATATAGAAAACCCTAAAAAAATCTATGGAAACTACTGGTCCTTATAAACAAGTTCAGCAGAGTTGTAGGGTACAAGATCAGTATACAAAAATCAGTTGTATTTCTGTACACTATAGAGAAATCTGAAAAGGAAAAGTTTTTAAATTCCATTTACAGTAGCATCATGAAGAACAAAATACTTAGGAGTAAATGTAACCAAAGAAGTGTGAGCTCATACACAGAAGGACAAAACGTTGCTGAAAGAATTTAAAGAACTAGGTAAATGTAAAGACATTTCACGTTCCTGGATCGGAAGACTTAATATTGTTAAGATGGCGCCATTCCCCAGGTTGGGCTGCAGATTCATTGTTACCTCTGTCAAAATTCCAACTACCTCTTTCTACAGAAGTGGACAAGCTTATTCTAAAATTCACATGGAAGTGCAAGAGACCCTAAATAGCTTGACAGAGAACAATGTTGGAGGGCTCGCACTTCCCTCTTTCAAAATTTACTACAAAGCTATCAACACTGGTACTGTCATAAGGGTAGACATGTAGACCAATACAATAGAAGTGAGATTCCAGAAATAAACCCATACATTTATGGCCAGTTGATTTTCAACAAGGGTGCCAAGCCTGTTCGTTGGGGAAAGAGTAGTTTTTCAACAAATGGTGCTGGAGTAACTGGATATCCACATGCAAAAGAATGAATTTAGACCCCTGTCTCACACTGTGTACAATAATTAACTGAAAATGAATTAGAGCCCCGAGTCTAAGAGACAAAATTATAAAACTTATAAGGAAACAAAGGTAAATTTATATGACCTCAGATTAGGCAACAGATTCTTAGATATGATACCCAAGCACAAGTAACCAAAGGAGAAGTAAATCGGCCTTCGTAAAAATTAAAAACTTATGTGTTTCAAAGGACACACTATCAAAAGAGTGAAAAGACAAACACACACCGTGGGAGAAAATACTTGAAAAATATTTATCTGACAAGTCATATCCAGAATATATAAAGAACTCATACAATTAATAAAATGATAGTCTAACTTTTTAAGTGGGCAAAGGATGTGAATAGCATTTCTCAAAAGAAGACAAACAAAAATCCAACAGGCACATGAAAAGCTGTTCCACATCATTTGTCATTAGGGAGATGCAAATCAAACCACAATGAGGAGCTATTTCGCACCCACCAAGATGACCGTCATCACAAAAACAAAACAAGTTTCGGCAAGGATGTGGAGAAATTGGATTACTTCTACATTGCTGGTGAGAAACTGTAGAAAACAGTTTGGCATTTCCTCCTAAAGTTGAACATAGAATTACCACGTGACCCAGCAGTTCCACTCCTAGGTACATACCTGAAAGAATTGAGAAAGGGTTCACACAAAAGCTTGTACATGAATGTTCGTAGCGACATTATTCATGATAGTCAAAAAGTGGAAACAACCCAAATGTCCAAAAATGGTACATAGGTAAAAAATAAATTGTGTATCTGTACAAGCGAATAGTCAGTCGTGGAAGGAGTGAAGTACAGTTAACAGTCTATGACACGGATGAACCTTGAAAACATTATGCTAGGTGAAGGAAGCCCAACACAAAAGGTCCCATGTTTTATGATTCCATTTATATGAAATTTCCCATATAGAAAAGTCCATAGAGACAGACAGTAGATCAGTGGTCGCCAGGGCCTGGGGAGGGGGAGATGGAGGCTGATGGCTGACAGGCACAGGGCTTCTCTCCTGGGTGATGGACATGCTATGAAATTAGATAGCGGTGATGGCTGCACACCATAGTGAATGGACTCAGCACCACCAAATGGTGTACTTTAAAATGGTGAATTTTGTGTTACGTGAATTCTATTCCAGTTTAAAAAGATAGCATTAAAAAAGTAAGAAATACTACTGTATAAATATGTATATTTAATAATTATCTTTTTTCAGTAAATATGTTTCTCTTTTCGTAAATAGGCCAGCAGAAGTAGATACCGTGGATGGCTTCCAGGGTCGTCAGAAAGATTGTGTTATTGTTACATGTGTCAGAGCAAATGCCATGCAAGGTTCAATTGGGTGGGTAACTGTCATTATTGATTCTTTGCTTGTTTATGATCCAGAGTTAGATCTTTTTAATCACTGTTAGAGAATACCATCATTTGCTCTATTTTCTTATATAAAAAATTGAGTAATACCGTGAAGGTTTCTTTTTTAAGTTGTGAAGTTGATCCACCGTTAGGTCTGCTTCTCTTGGTACCTTGTGTATTAACCCATGTCACAGTGTGAATCTGTTTTTTCACTTGATGAGAGTGAAACAGATTATTGAATCCAGTATATTTTGCAGGGGCATGTTCTTCTCCATGGTATTTGTCATAATTGATCTACTATCATATTTTTAGGATCTTTTAAGGCTTAAAAATCATACCATTAAAATTTCCAATATCTCATCCCAGTCAAAATAGGAAATCAACAGACAGATGCATGACTTTGAAGGAAAGCACTGGGCATCTTGTTTGTTTGCTGTCCTTAATGGGAATTGCTTCTGTGCCAGGTCCTGCACCATGACCTTAAAGCAGGAGCCCAAGAAAAGCTGTCTGAAACGCCTGTGTCTCACCTACACTGACATGCCGAGTTATTCTGAAGAAAGAAGTAACTTTTTTTTTTTCCTTCTATTGCTTAGGTTTCTGGCAAGTTTGCAGAGATTGAATGTCACCATCACACGAGCCAAGTACAGCCTCTTCATCCTGGGACATTTGAGGACCCTGATGGTAGGTACATTCTAAAGGACCAGAGAACTCCAGAGTTTGCTCATCATGACTGATACCGGGTTGAGGTTTTGTTTTTATTTTTCATCAAAGTGGAAATGATTTCGAGGCTACAAACAATAATGAGCCTCTTCCCCCTGGTTGTTATGTCCTCCAGCTGCTTCTTCCTGGGAGCTTTTATAATGCCTAAACCGCTCACCCTTTCTTAGCCAAGACCCAGGTAGGTATCCGTAGTGTACTCTCAAGATGACCTTTAAAAAAAATTGTATCTACATCGTAGAATTGTTAAGAAGACATGTAAACCCATATATGTAAAGTGCTAGAAGATTGGTTAGCACTTAGTAAACACTCAGTAAATGTGGCTCTTAGCCTAGCAAGCCAGAGAGAGGGGGAATTTGCAGGAAAGTGCTTGGATCTTCATTTTTGTCTTGGCACTTAGAGCAGCACTGCTTGCTGTTTCCCTTGAGGGGTGAGTGGCATCAGAGCTCGTCCATCCGTACAGATACTCCTCTAGAAGAAGGGGCAAGTTTACATCTGTAGTCGACAAATAGTACAGCTTAATTTGGTGAATCACAGCTGGATAAAGCATATATTTGCTGCCTGTCTCATTAGGTGTAATAACTCAGTTTCCCTAATTTCTGTATTTAACAGAGTCATTGTTTTATCTCAGGAGAGGTGCCAACTCAGTAGGTTTTTCCCTTGTTTTGGTTAGTTCCACCAGAGGGCGTTCAAATACAGTCTTTCTCATTCAGCTCTTACCTAGATCTGTGGTCTTCAACCTTCGTTGTTTGTGTACCCCCTTGAAAGAATGTTTGAAAGCTGTGTATCCTCCGTTTTTAAGTTTATATTGAAAATTTTTCATCGTTCAGTGTTGATAAAGATTTTGTTTCTAATGTACTGTAAATATTTGACATTTTAAAATAAAGCTATTGGGCTTCCCTGGTGGCGCAGTGGTTGAGAGTCCACCTGCCGATGCAGGGGACACGGGTTCGTGCCTCGGTCTGGGAGGATCCCACATGCCGCGGAGCGGCTGGGCCCGTGAGCCATGGCCGCTGAGCCTGCGCGTCCGGAGCCTGTGCTCCACGGCAGGAGAGGCCACAGCAGTGAGAGGCCCGCGTACCGCAAAAAATAAATAAATAAATAAAAATAAATAAATAAAGCTATTAAAAATAAATCCATTATGCCACTCTTAAGTATATCCAGTGGAATAGAGAGCAGTGTTATTCTTTCTGCTCTTTAAAATTGAATTGCCATTTATACTGTTTAGGATAAAATTCAGTGGGGGTAGTTTATATATTTTCATAATTAAAAGCCTTTCTGTTAATATGACTATTAGGCTTTTCTGCCACAAAAAATTTACATGTAAATTTGAAAGTTTAAAGAATTGGTTTTCATAACTATTTGGGGAAACTGTGTGAAGGGTGCGTGGAACCTCTACTGTTTTGGTAACTTCCTATGAATCTATAGTTACCTCAAAGAGTTCTTTAAAAAATTATTTTTCCTGTGACCGTAAGGATCTGAGTATTAACGAACGATATCTTGTCAGTTGAGTAACGTCTTAACAATTACTTTCACACAGTTGAATTTTGATAATGTTCAAACCAGAAGAGTAAAATGTTTATAGAGCTGTGTCTCTTAGATGCCCTGATTGCAGGAGCCTTCATGGGCACCCCTCTGTTTACCACCCCCTCTATTTGACACCCAGGCATGTTTACCTTCCCTAGCCGTGCGCCCTGTGGTCAGATTTGGGACAGGCGAGAGTTGTGGTGGTTGTGAAGGATGGAGTGGAAGGGCAGAAAAGCCCCAGGAGGACATAGGGGACTGGGGTTTGGAAGCTGAGGTTTGGAAATTGATTCCCAGAAAACGTGCTCACATCCCCCCCGAGGAAGTCTCTGTGAGCCCCAGAGTCACCGTCACGCAGATTTGAAGACCACTGATGTCTAGCTGCGGTATAGACGTTATTATCTTCACTCTGGGAAGCCAGTGTGACAAAAAGAGACTGACAGAACAGAATAGAAAAACTTCCAGTTTATCATTTGGAGTTTGCAGTCCAACTTAACGTATTTGTCCTTGGGCTTCCCCCCTCCCCAGCCTCTTTTTTTTTGGTTCTTCAGCCCAGTTTCCCTTATGGAGATGGAATCAGTGATTAAGGCACTTGGTTTCCTCTGAGAAATCAAGACTAATAGCCCCTTCTCAGAACTGTTTTTGTGATCTAGGGATTGGATTAAACAGCAAGTTCAGGTGCAGTAGAATTGGCAGAAATAGCAGCAAGGCCATCTGCTTTACATCTGCGTTCCAGCCACAGGGTAGGACGCTCAAGAGCTCTCCTGAGTCGGAGATCTGAGCCTGGTACTGCTTACATGCACCTTCCTGGTGCATGCGGTCACCGTACCGTGCACTTGATTTACACGACTTACTTTAAAAGACCCTGTGAGGTCTGCATTGCCACCATAGTTTAACAAATCCAAGAAGCTATTAGTTATATAATGTGCATCATTATTTTATGTTCTGCTATTGAATTGTGACACTCTGTTTTCACTTAGAATTTTTGTTTTATAGTTACTGAAAGAACTCTTTTAGACTTTCGACAGATTTTTATTGGGTTGGCCAGAAGGTTCATTTGGGTTTTTCTGTAACATCTAAATGAACTTTTTGGCCAACCCAGTGTCATACCACTCTTGTTTATACATAGGAAATACAGCAAAATAGGTAGACTAAGATACCCCTGAAAGCATCTCACTTTCAGACTAACACTCTGGTCGTCCCCATTCACCATCCCATGTACCCTTGCTCACGCTCGAACCGTTCCCTGTGCAGTCAGTGTCTCATGAGAGGGCCCCACTGTGGTCCTGGGGTTTTTTCCAACTTCTCATCTCCATTCTCCAAGTTGTAGTGCTGGTACTTTATTGTCTTATCAGAAGATGTCTGTGGAAAGATTTTTCAGGCAAGAGCCAGGACTCATTCTTTTTAAAAGTGGTTTGTTGACTAAAAGTCAAGAGGTTGTAGTCGCCCAGCCATGAATTCCTCCAGGATTACATACATACATGGAAACTGCTGCCTGGCCAAGAGGTACCGCGAAGTCAGAAACGGTAAAATGTGAAAAAAAAGCACATTTTATTTATTTTATTTTATTTCAAAGCACGTTTTAGAGTCATTTAAATAAAATACTATTCATACTTTACAGTAAGGAAACAGGCTCAGAGAGGTCAAGTGACTTGACCAAGGTCACACAGCAGGTCAGTACTTTGTATGCAGCTTCACTGCTATACCCTTACCCACCTTCATGAATAGTGCAGGAGCCCCCATAAGGGGAGCTATCCTTTTCTTCTCGTTCCTTCAGTCTCCATCTTTTTTCCTCCCTCATACTCTCTCTTTCTTCTTTCTAAAGAGGCCCAAGTTCTGATGGTTGTAAAGAAGCAATTTATTGCTGAGGAAACTCTAAAAGGAAGAGAGGAGAGATGCGGGAGTTGGGTTTTCGTTTTGTTTTGTTTTGTTTTTCCCTTTAGATGTGCTTTTCATAACTTAAGCCCTTCTAGAAAAGAGACAAAAGTGTGACAATATCTTTGGAATAGTTATCTCAGCGGATTAAGATGGTTTAGCCCTTTGGAGTTTGGGAAGCCTTTGGGAATTTGATGAAAGCTGTGGACCTCTTTCTAGAACAGTCAGCATGCACTCAAAAGTTAGAGCTTTCTGAAACCAAGCCTTCCTCTTCCAGAATGTTAGCCTTGGCCGGAGGCAGGCAAGACTCTAGGATCAGCAGTGTCACAGGGAACTTGGTGGGATGACGGAGCCCTTCTGTGTCCGTGTTGTCCAGGATGCTAACCCTAGTCACATGTGGCTGCTGAGCACTTGAAATCTGGCTGGTGCAGCTGAGGAAATGAATTTTTAATTTTATTTAATTGAAGATTAAATAGCTACATGAGGCTACCGGCAGTTGGTACAGATTTGCATGACAGCTAATTCACCACGTGGCCTGAGTAACAGTGGTAAAATGGTGGACGTTCTTTCTTAGAGGTGGTGCCCAGTGTTCTTTTCTAGCAGTGTGGCTTTATAGTTCTGTATTCCACCTTATTTTTCCTTTCAGCCTTGTCTAACAAGTAATGGATTCTTGAGAATCTGTTCACGAAGGTATACTTACTATTTGTTCAGAAGTGAAAGCTGGAACCTCTGCTTCCCAAGCATACGAGTGTTTCTTTGCGATGTAATTTTCTTCCTTCTCTTTGTTTCAAGGAAAACTGTCATTGGAATCAGCTGATTCAGGATGCACAGAAGCGTGGTGCCATTGTTAAGACTTGGGACAAAAACTATAGACAAGATGCAGTGAAGATTCTGAAACTCAAGCCCGTACTGCAAAGAAGTCTGACTCACCCTCCTGCTATCGCCCCAGAGGTGTCCAGACCCCAGGGCGGAGTGCCCAGCAACAAGCTAGACAGTGAATTTGCCAAGATGTCTATTGCTTCTTCCCTGTACCCCTCACCCTCTGACTCCAAAGAAGCCACTGTCACTGTTACTGCAAATGACCCTGAAAGGCCACCCATTCAGGACTGGCTTCGGGACCCACGACTACTTAGGAGGATGGGCTTGGGCTGTGAAGCCAAAGGGAAATGCCTCAGTGAGCTGCAGCCCTCGAGCCCCCAGTATCCCGGAGCAGCGCCTCTCTCTGGAGAGCCAGGCTCCCCCGGAAGGCACCAGGATCCGACCAGTATCGGGCAGCAGCCCCCCGCCAAGGGAGCTGCTGTGAACAACCACAGACCTCACGCGCAGTGCGACCCTCCAGCTGCTAGTACCGATGCTTCCACGAGTAAGAGAAAATGTGCCCAGGAAGGGGAGGCAGTCAGCCACAGGAGGGAGACCAGGGCCTTCCCTGAGGGGGATCAGGAGACGTGTGGCTCTCTGAGCCACCACACAAAGAGGAACTCAGGCTGGGACGAGATGGGGCTGGAGGAGGACAGTAGCTTGAAGAAGAGGAAGCTTTCATAGTGGGGCCAAGTGAGACTGTCAGCCACAAGCATTACTGCAAACTTCAGGTGACCAGCTAGTAGGACTGTCCAGATAAGATTACTTTTTTCCTTAAAGGAGTTTGTGTGCTGTTGGAAAACAGAAAATGTATCCTGACACATGGGCCTCTTGGTCATCTTCAGTACCTTTTGTCAGTTGCAGAAGCTTTCAGAAGGCATTTGTGTATCAGTAATAATGTCCTCGAAGTCGAAGACTTAAAATGTTGATCTCTTGTTCTTCTGTAGAAAAGGTCAGACTGGAGAGGATGCTGTAAAAGTTGGAATGTATATTTGTGTAGCAAATAACAGAATCCTTTTAAAATTTGATCTGGTAGACAGCTTTTCTTTCCCCTGCTTAAAGTGTTAATCATTTTCAACAGAACAGACCTTATATTGAAAAAAAAAAAAAGAAAGATGGGAGGAGGGCAGGTCCTTTCAAAGATTGTTGTAGCAAACAGACATCTTTAACAGCCCAGGCGGCCTGAGAGAAGCGAGTCAGTGCATTGGGTCAGATGCCTCTAGTCCTGTTAAATCAACTGGAGTGTCCTGGGCAAGACCCTGGGAAGCAGAGCTCTGTTAGGTGAAATTCCACTCATGCACCTTTTTAGACAAGGCACCTTGGCACAGGATATTACATTTCTGTGACGAGTTCGTCTGCCTGTTGTAGTGAGCGCATAGTTCTCTAGCTAAAATTCTCATTCTTCGTGAGATAGAAGAATGTGAAATGAAAGAATAATTCTTGAAATGTCATTCAGATGCCCCCAGCATATTGTGAATTTCCTGCAACTGGTAGGTTACAAATCCAGTGGTTGCCAAGTATTAGATCAGTGCTGGGGTGGCTTGTGGAAGCCTGTAGATCAGCAAGAGAATCCAACTCATGAAAAGCTGGATGTTTAGCATCTTCCCAGGGATTCTGGTCACCAGGCAGCTTGGGAACCAGGCAGGGCAGACCAGATACAGTATTTTAGGCAGGAGAGAAACATCCTCTAAAAAGAGAAGGATGGGGGCTTCCCTGGTGGTGCAGTGGTTGAGAGTCCACCTGCCAACGCAGGGGGCACGGGTTCGTGCCCCGGTCCAGGAAGATCCCACAAGCCGCGGAGCGGCTGAGCCCATGAGCCATGGCCGCTAAGCCTGCACATCCGGAGCCTGTGCTCTGCAACGGGAGAGGCCACAGCAGTGAGAGGCCCGCGTACCGCAAAAAAAATAAATAATAATAAATAAATAAAAAGAGAAGGATGGGAGAGGAGTGCAAATACTTGGCGTTGAGAACAGGAAGAGAGTTGACAGATTGCGTCTGATCTTTGGAAACCATCGTAAGTGACGCAAATACACCGCTGTGGTGGAAGATCTGGTTAGAGGGGTTGTGCTTCTGTGAAAGGAAGTGGCCACGGTGGGTGGAGATTAGAGAGACTTGGATGAGGGCAGGGCTGCCTAATTTCAAAGTCCAGTTTTCCAAGCACACACACACTGCTGTTGAGGTATCCCAGACTGAGAATCTGTGTTAGTAACAGTTGACCATTGTTTGAACTAGCGGTTTGTAGTGAATGCTGTGCAGCCCTAGGTAATTTGGGGGAGAAATCACACATTCCTGAAGATGAATGTGCACCATTTGAAACTTTTTCAGTCATCTGCGTTTTTTTTTGTTTTTTTTTTTTCCTCGGTACGCGGGCCTCTCACTGTTGTGGCCTCTCCCATTGCAGAGCAACAGGCTCAGCGGCCATGGCTCACGGGCCCAAGCCACTCGGCGGCATGTGGGATCTTCCCGGACCGGGGCACGAACCCGTATCCCCTGCATCGGCAGGCGGACTCTCAACCACTGCGCCACCAGGGAAGCCCAGTCATCTGCTTTTTAAGCAAAAAGGGCTTTGTGTTCATCAGGAATTCTACTGAAGCAGGTTATTAAGAGCTTTAAAAAAAATGTTTGGTTGCCAAAGGTTTAAACATGCTACTTCTTTGTTACCCTTGTCTCTCCCTCTGGTGTCCAGACCTCTGCTGATGGGATTGAACACTCCTGTCACTCGGGGAGCACGCGCTCTGTCCCCACAGTCAACCTCTGCTCCCCGTTCACGGAGGCAGGCTGAGCCCCACTCTGGGTCAGGGGCTTCGTAAGCTTCCTGCCTGGCCTTTGGCAAGAAAGCTCATTGTTTAAGTTTACTTTCCTACTATCTTGGTAAAATGCTTCACTTAGCAGACACTTGTAGTGACAGTTTAGAGAATCTAAAACCTGTAAGCTTATAGAAGAGGCATGCTGGAAAGAGCTGGGGTCAGGAACTTCCCCACTCCGCTCACACAACACGTGAAGTAAGCGCTCCCCACTGTACGTACTTTGCTGCCCCACCCAAACGATGTTATTTCCAGTTAAGTTTGGTGCCTGTTCTCACACGTTGTGTTCACTTTTGGTTCACCTTCCACCTAGTCTGGTAACGCGAGAATTAGTGCATCATCCCTTGTAATGAGCAAGCCTGTGTCCTGACAGCCTCTCCCAGCAGGAAACAGTCATACCTGACATTGCATTGGAATCGATTTGTGGTTCCAGTTGGTGTATGTATTTGCATTAAGCATTTCATATGTACAGTGTGGCCTTTCTTGATGTGGCTGTCATAGCAGTGTTGTTGATTGGTGGTTAACCTTACTGCAGGTGAAAAATACAGCTGTTACTTTTGTCCTTGCCATGGAGTTATAAGAAAGTGGCCTTGTCTTCTTTCAATCTTAGTTCTTTCAACATGAATATATTCTACTTAAAAATTTGTTTTGCTTCTTTGTATATGATTTGCCTTGGATTTACTGTGCAGTTTATTTCTGTGTTTTCATGTATTATCAGGAGCAAATTTGATAAGTACATGTGAATAACCTCCTGTAAATGAGTTTTATAACAAAATTGTAGTAAACTATTTTCTAAAGTTAGTTGTGCAGATTGATAATTTTTTTGCTGTAGTTTTGATTCTTTCTATGCTCTGAATTCCTAGCTGGGATTTGGCAAGCAGTAGCCCTGTTGTCTTTGTTAAAACCTGAATATTAAGAGAAAATGGCAGAATTAAAAGTGGAAACAAGAAAACTGACGTGGGTTAGGAGTTATGTGTTTTTGAATGAAGGTTCAAGGTACCTCCCAGGTACTCCATTTAGTCTGCCATTAGATTTATTTTATGCCGAACTTATCTGGTGACGATTTGCTTTATTCAGGTTTCTCATCCAGTCCGCACCCCCAGCTCTCCTTGCTTCTCAGCTCTTCTTGGAATCTTACCCATAAGGTTGCAGGGTGCACTGTGGCTAGTTGTGGTGTCAGTTACACGTTGACATTTGGTCCAGAAACGCATGCTCACCTCCAGGCTGAGACTGGGGAGCGGGTGAGAGAGGAGGGACAGATGAACAGTGACCCACGAAAGGAGCTCCCGGGGCACCGATGGGGGCGCAGGGAATAGATGTCCAAGTTGGGGGTCACCACTGATGGTTACAAAAGTATAAGTCGTTTTATAAAAGCAGTGGCTTCAGGGGGCGGTGAGATGTGCTGTGCTCCGCCAGGACGTGGGCAGCGCCAGCTTCGCTGGGCCTCCCGCTTATTCCGGGTGGAGGCACCAACCACCCACGAGGGTAAAGTGACGTACGTGTTCTGGGGCGAGGTGAACTTGCCAAGTGACCTGATGAGAGGTGAGCGCTCTGCGATGGCCATTTTATTTATGGAATTCGTTACTGCAGCAGCTGTAGCAGTGATTTTTAAAGTCCCTCCTGACCAACACATGCGCTGTCACCACCATCTCCTGGGTTTCGCCATTTATTGTTTGAGGAATAAATAATTCGGGGAGGAAACTGAAATTTACCTTGAGCTTAAATAGAATTTCCAATGTTTTGCAGCACCGTGAAGGCGGGTTCTGTACACAGGGGATCCCTCCATAACTCTTACAGGACCTGAGTTATCGTCACCCCGTCCTGCTGTACAGAAGGCATTTGCCAAGTCAAATGGCGTAAATGGTGCCTGCAGTTGGATGGTGCTCGGAACCACGGGCACTGCCTTTGTGCTCTCTTCGTTAGAGCTTGGGCCCAGCCGTGCTGGTGGACACTGTTGCCTTTGGTCTAAGCAGCATTGCTGCAAATTGAATTGTTAGTAGTTTTCAGCCTGGGAGGTGCACTTTGGAGTCACTCCCGGGCCCTACTCTAGAATTCCTGATTTCATGGGTCTGGGGGCAAGTACTTATCGCCTTTTTCTTTTTTAAACTTAAGCTTAAACTCACTCTCAGGTGTTTCCGTCGAGTGGCCAGCCTTGCGGCCTGACTCCTAAGGGTTCAGGAGGAAAGGGGAGCAGCCTTGGGGCCCATCGGGGTCACGTCTGCCTTCCTCAGTAATGGTCCCCCCACAGGGGCCCTGAGCGGGGCAAGGCCCACCACCAAAAGCCATCTGGCCACCTCTGCTTTTGTTCAGAAGGAGATTCCCAAGGGCTGCACAGTGGGGCTGGGGAAGGAGGTCTGGGAATATATCCAGAGAAAACCATAATTCGAAAATATATGTGCACCCTGATGTTCATTGCAGCGCTATTTACGATAGCCAAGACATGGAAGCAACCTAAATGTCCATCCCCAGAGGAATGGATAAAGAAGATGTCGTACATATATACAATGGAATATTACTCGGCCATAAAAAAAGAATGAAATAATGCCATTTGCAGCAACATGCATGGACTTAAGAGATGGTCATACTGAGTGAAGTAAGAGACAGATTATCATATGATGTTACTTATATGTGGAATCTAAAAAAATGGTACAAATGAACTTATTTACAGAACAGAAATAGTCATAGATGTAGAAAACAAACTTATGGTTACCAGCGGGAAGGGGAGGGGGAGGGATAAATTGGGAGATTAGGATTGACATGTACACACTATTATGTATAAAATAGGTAACTAATAAGGACCTACTATATAGCACAGGGAACTCTTCTCATTAGTCTGTAACGGCCTATATGGGAAAAGAATCAAAAAGAATGGATATATGTATATGTATAACTGATTTGTTTTGCTGTACAGCAGAAACTAACACAACATTTAAAATCAACTATACTCCCATAAAAATTAAAAAAAACAAAACAAAAACTACGCTGCCGCCATTCAGGTCACAGGGACATCTTATCTTGGTTCCTCTGGTCAGAGGGATGGGTTTTCTATGAGGATTTTCCCACAGTCCCCACTCACAGGGGCCTCTTTTCCTGGTCCTCCAGAAAACTACAAAACATTGCTGCTGCTTCCTTTACCGAATACCCCCCTGGTCATTGTAAGTATCTGAAATAGTTAATTCTGATCTTTTTTTATAGTCTACTGCCATAAAAAGGAAGGCATAAGGGCATCACTCTTCTTTTTAAAGTGCATCTATAAATTAAATCTATTTATTTTTATTTTTTTAATTAAACTTTTTTAAAGAAAAAGTTGGAAAATTTTATTTGGGCCAAGTTTGAGGATTATAACCCAGGAAGAGCATCTCAGAAAGCTCTGAGAACTGTTCCCTAATTTTCTTTTTAAGCCCTTTAATTGCCACCTCTTCTAGTATTTAAACTGATCTAGTGAATCTAATAAACTCATAAACACGGTGAATCTCCAGTTCTTTTAAAAAAATACCATTTACATACATACACTAGTATGTATAAAATGGATAACTAATAAGAACCTGCTGTATAAAAAAATAAAATTCAAAATATAAAAAAAAAAGAAACCAGAAAACCTGAGGTTTCTTTTCCTCATATCAAAAAATAATAATAGGGCTTCCCTGGTGGCGCAGTGGTTGAGAGTCCGCCTGCCGATGCAGGGGACACGGGTTTGTGCCCCGGTCCGGGAAGATCCCACATGCCGCGGAGCGGCTGGGCCCGTGAGCCATGGCCGCTGAGCCTGCGCGTACGGAGCCTGTGCTCCACAGCGGGAGAGGCTACAGCAGTGAGAGGCCCGCGTACCAAAAAAAAAAAAAGTAATAAAACAAAATACATACCATTTAATACAGTGTTCTTAAACTTTTCCATTTAATCCTAAACTGAGTTATTTAGTAGGTTTCTAATTGAAATAACAAAACTAATCTGACATGAATATGCCAAATTCTCTTAAATGTTAAAAACACTTGAGTCATCAAATATGCTTTAAGTAACAAATAGAATTTGATATAAAAACATCACTGTCTTTTTAATTTACTACATCAACTCAGGTTTAATTTTCAGTCTTCACAAAATTAGAAAGCAGCCACTAAGGGAAGTTTTTATCTTCCTGCATGAATTAAGGTTGGCATCCCAAAGCAAGTTAGAAAACAGATATGGGACCTGGGGACGGTGTATGTCCACAGTGACTCTCAGGCCACCGATCAGCACACTGGGGACGGCGTATGTCCACAGTGACTCTCAGGCCACCGATCGGCACACTGGGGACGGCGTATGTCCACAGTGACTCTCAGGCCACCGATCGGCACACTGGGGACGGCCTATGTCCACAGTGACTCTCAGGCCACCGATCGGCACACTGGGGACGGTGTGTGTCCACAGTGACTCACTCTCAGACCACTGATCGGCACAGACCCGGCTCTTAAAACTTCTGTGAAATAAATCATATACATCAGAGTGTATGTAAGACAGACGTAAAAGGAAAGACATAATATAATAGACACCCGTGTACCCCCCCACCCCATCATAAGAAACGGCACTGCTGACGCCTGGAAAGGTCACTCTCCATGTTTCTTCTAGACACTCCTCCCCACCACCCCCTTCCACTTAGTTGTAACCCGAATTCTGAATTCTGTAGTTTGTATAAAGTTTCACTGCACACCCCCAAATTATATTTACTTAATTTTGAAGTTTATGTGTTATATACGATGGGTATTCTGGGGCTGACTTTTCTCCCCCTCATCTTTACATTTCTGAGATGACTAGCCGTTATCCGCTCTTTTTGGGTGGAGGGTAGTATTCCATTTTAGGAACACGCCCCAGTCTGCCCGTTCTACTCTGATGGACTTTGTTACTGCTTTTCCCGTCGCATTCCTCTGGTACCCACGTAGAAGAGTTTTCCCAGGCAGTGCTCAGACGTTTGTCACGTAGGGACACAGGACAGGAAGGGACTCCAGAGCACCTGGACGTGGATGCTTCTGGGCCTGAGGCTGTGACTTCAGAGCTCCAGACGACAACACGGTCAGGTGCTCCCTTCCCCAGGAAGCAAGCCGTGAGGACAGCATGCCAGGTGGGGCCTGATTGGAGCCCTGCCCTTTGCATCATAATCCCCTTATCCCACCAGTAACCCCCTTGATCACAGGAGCCAGACTTCGTGGGTTCCATTCTTTGCAACATAAATGCCTTGATTTGGAATACCCCTTACCTAGCAGTCTACTCTCAGGCAGTTATGGGGTCTAGAGACACATCCTGTGGTACTAACGATGTTGGACTTACATCCACCTCTCGGGCAGAGTGACAGCGGCAGATGTAAATAGATCCCGGTAGCTGGAAGATGTCCACAATGTTATGGTTAGGTGGCGGTTATAGTTTTGTTCTATATACGTGTATATATGTGTGTGTGTGTGTGTGTGCGTATGTTTGTATATGTGTCTGTATATAGACAGGCAAACACAAAACGTTTCTATAGGAAAAAGGACATTCACCAAAATGCTGATAGAGGTTAGGTATTTTTTTTTTTTTTTTTTTTTGTAGTAGACTATTTTCTTAGAGCAGTTTTAGGTTTGTAGCAATATTGAACAGAAGGTACAGAAATTTCCCATAAACCCCCTGTCCCCACCAGCAACATCCCCACCAGATGGTACATTTGTTACAATCGATGAAGCTACACCGACACGTCATGATCACCCAGAGCCCACAGCTTACATTAGGGGCTCACTCTTGGGGCTGTACAGTCCATGGCTTTTGACAAACGTGTAATGACTTGTACCTACCATCAGAGTATCATACAGAGTATTTTCAGTGCCCTGAAAATCCTCTGTGTTCTGCCTATTCTAGGGGGTAAATGTAAGTATTATATTCTGCATACATTTTTTCATTTTTCCATTTGTTGTACAGTGTGCATGAGTTACTTTTACAATAACTTTATTTTAAAGAAGACACACCAGTTCTTCAGTCATTTTCTCTCTCTCTCTTTTTGTTCTTTTTTTTTTTTTTTTGGTTTTCTGGCCACCACGCAACTTGTAGGATCTTAGTTCCCGGACCAGAGATTGAACCCCGGCCCCCAGCAGTGGAGGCACGGAATCCTAACCACTGGACTGCCAGGGAATTCCCATCATTTTCTCTTTTTTAAAAGGTGTTGCCCCAGAGTCTGTGGAAAAAGCCGTGTTAACAAACCTTCATCATGTCCTGTGATGCTCCGGTTTCCGAGGTGGGCCGTGGGATGTCAGCAGTGTGGTACCGCCACGAGCCTTCCACAGGTGCTCACCATCTCTGGGGCTGTGTAACCTCCTCTTCCTCATGGAGGGCCCCCTGCCCTCACATGGCCTCCTGGCCTTCCCATCCTGTACCCCCAGAGCCAGGGGACACAGTGGGGGCTTAGGAAAGGGGTTATTGAATGAATGGCTAGAGGGACAGCTGCTCTGGGAGGAGACCTCCAGCCACCTTCCCTATCAAGGGAAGGACGCTGTGCCCAGGACACCCACCTGGGCCCTCCGGTCCTGGCCCTGCGGACCCGAGGTCCCCACAGTGCCAGGTGCGTCTGCAGCTGGGGTGTGATTGAACTCACCAGCTGGGCACCTCCTGACCTTGTGATACGAGGTGTCCCGGGCTCACGCAGACTGTCTCTGTCCAGCCATGGAATCGGACTTCACTCCGAGGAGCCCTGGTTCCTCTTAGGGGAGGAGCATGTTTAGAAACCAAGATCTGGGCTCCAGCTTTTCACCCTTCACAGACCACCAGTATTGGCTCCTCTGCTGGAAGCTCTTTCCAGAACTGAAGTCCCAGGAGGAGCAGGGTTGCCACTGGCCCAGCAGATCAGGGCCTCCCCAAGGTCTGCCTCCTATGTCTCGGTGAGCGTGATGGGAGTGAAGATGCCCTGAATGTGATCCCCTCCCTAATCTCTTCCTCCCGGTGGAGGATGAAGAGGGGCTGTGATGCCTATAGGGAGGAGAGGGTGCTCACTGTGCCCGGGCTGGTGTTGGGCATCAGGGGAGGCAAGCAGTGTCTGTCTGGTTCCTTGTGCCCTGGGACCCGGCACGTGGAGGTCTAGGGTATGTGCTGGGTGAGGCAGGGAAGGAAGGAAGGAAGGAGAGACCGAGTGATGCGGCCCCCCCTTGGCAGGCTTTGGTGGGGGAAGGAAATGGATAACAACAGCTGACACCGGTCACTTACTTTGGGGCAGCACTGCATGTATTAACTTCTTCAATCCTCACAATAGCCCCATGACGTAGGTGCTGTTTTTCACAACCCCATTTCACAGGTAAGGAGACTGAGGCACAGAGAGATGGAGTAACTTGCCCAAGGTCATCCAGGTGGTGGAGAACAGCTTCGAACCCAGGTGGTGGGATTGAGAGCCCCTCAATGCCATCCCTTCTGCCTTTAGAAACTCGCTATCCCCCGCCCCCCTTCCCCACACCCCCATGCTGCTCGAGGGGAGAAATGTGGGCACTGGGTCAGCTGTGAGATGTACAGCGCAGGACAGGCCCCAGTGCCTTTAGTGTCAGCTGCAGGGCACAGCTCCGGGAGCTCCCGGGACTCTGGGACCCATTCCAGCTGCTCCTGGCCGGGTCCCCAGGGCCACTTGCTCGGTCAGTAAAGTAGGCGTCCTCTGGCCAGAAGCCATCTGTAACACGGCTGCCGCAGGTTCACCCACCTGACCTCTGGCCTCATCCCCCGCTTGCTGGACTGAAAGGTCTTCTGTGCCTCTGGGAGCCCAGCCACAGGGGTTCTGGGGGCCTGGCCAGACCCTGTCACGTGGGAGAGGTGCATGGGTGGGGCAGTGGGCGGGGAAGAGGGCCACTGGTGGGGGCAAAGAGGAAAAGGGTGAAGTTTTTCATGTCCTTTTAAAATTAAAAGATCTCCTTTGATAGGATGTATTGCTAAATTTTGTAAAGCAGGCTAAAGAAGGGTGTGTATAAGATGAGGCTATCATTGCTAAAATAAATAAAATAGAAGGAAAAAGTGGCAGCTTTGCGGCTCAGTGTTACAAGCTTGGGCTTCTGCCCCAGAGAGACTGCACTCGCAACCTGGACTCAGCCTCTTCCTGGCTGTGTGACCCTGGGCAACTTGCCCACCCTCTCTGTGCTGGATAGTCATTGTTTCTTTGTGCCCCTCCTCTGGATGGGGAAAGACAGCCCACCTCCCTTGAGGGAGTGGGAAAAGCTGGACAGAAGGGTGTGGGCACACTGTGTGTGGCCTGCTGGGGACGCCAGCAGGAGGCAGGCCTGGGCCAGGGTGGTGCCCATGGCAGCATCAGGGCCTCACAGGGACAGCAGCGATGGCTCTCTGGCCAGGATACTGGGTGGCGCTCCTGGCTTCACGGCACCACCCCGCCTCACCCCGTGCATCTGGCGTGTGTCTATGGGTCCTATGATCTTTCAAATACTCTTTTCTGCTTAAATCACCCAGAGTTGTCTTTTGGCGCTGTGCCCAAGATCTCCGACCACGACACTTAGAGCCTCAGTGTTCTCAGCTGTAAAATGGCTCTATGACCAGAGCTCACTTCTCAGCTTCATCTCGGGGATCCTTGAAAGAAGATATATTCAACCTCAGCGCAACGCTTAGCACGGTTTTAACAAATGCTGGGCAAACGCTCTGTATCTAGGTTTGTTTTATGGGAAAGCACTGGAAATGTACTTCAGAAAATATTAACAGTTATTAGCTTTGGACGGAGGATTGTGGGTGATCTTAAGTTAAAAATTATTATTATTTTGCATTTCTTTTTTTTTCTAACTCCCCTGCACTCATGATTTGTGTTTTATAAAGGGGAAAATAAAAACGAGTCAATAAGGCTTGTCTTCCCTGGGCTTTGACCCTTAACCTCAGGCTTTTACCCTGGCCTGAGATGTGCAGGGATCTCTCGGGGACTCGGGGAGACTGGCCCAGCTGGAGGTGCAGGGCCAGGGCAGGGGTGCGGGCATGGGGGGAGCACCCTGCCCAGGCCTGTGGGGAGATGCCGACAGCTGCTCCCCAGGTGCCCATAAATGCCTCATAACTGTAAAAACGCCGACGCAGCAGGCCTGCTTATTTAGAGGGGGCAGGTGAGGGCAGGGGGCAAGGCATCTACCCTGACAGCAAAGCCATTCGGATGACGCCCGGCTCCCCAGGGCCCCTCGCTCTGCCCTGGAGCCGCTGCAGGGGCGGAGGAGGGGTGTGGGCAGGAGCTGCAGGCCCCACCGGGTGGACAGCCTTTTGCCTGGGCTGCCGAGGCTGCAAGGCCTGGGTTCACACTCACGCTATCCTGAGTCACCTCCTGTCCCTGCTTCTTAGCAAGCGTGACTTCAGGCAAGTTACCTCCCATCTCTGAGCCTCGACTTCCCTCTCTGTTAACTGGGTAGACAAGCCCTTCCGCTGAGAGCCTTCTCAGCATGGGGCAATTTTGCCCCCACTTTGCGGTGCCCGGAGGGAGGGCTGCCGGCACCTAGAGGCTCGAGGCCAGGGATACTGCTAAACATCCTACCACACATAGGACAGCCGCTCCCCACCCCACCCCGAAAGAATTATCCAGCCCCAAATGTCAGTGGCCCTGAGGGTGAGAAACCTGCCCTAGGGTGAAGGTGAAGGTTAAGTGTAATCATGCGCGCCCCGTGCCCGCGACAGTGGCTGTTACCATTCATGCTGGGAAAGGGGAGCTTCTGCCTCTCAGAACCAGATGTCAAAACGTGAGGTCTGGGACCAGGGCGCACCATTGAAAAGAGGCTGGGCTGTGACTTTGGGCTCTGCTAACCTTGTTGTCTCCTTTTCCCCACTGCCTGAAAGATGTCAGAGTTTTCCAAATGGGCACTGGCAGCTTTCTCTCCCTCCTCCGGCTGAGGTCAGGGCCTGAGCCGAGTCCTCGGGGACCTGGGCTGCCACTCTGATTTACAATGTGCTCCACCTCCCCGGCCCTTGCTTACACAGAGACTAGTCACAGGGAAGCTGACAGAGCGCTGCTGGTCTGGCAAGAGAGGTCAGGGCGGACAGAGTGCTGCCCACTGAGGACCCCTCTTCCCAGACCCCTCAGGGCCTTCCAGGGACACACCCAGGGTGACACCAAGGGGTATGTGTGTGTGTATGTCCAGTGGAAGCTGCTGGTGCCCGACCCAGAGCCCGTCTATGGGAACCCCCCCCTCCACTGCTGTGATGCCTGTTACAGCCGCCCATCTTCTGTACTGGGGGGCCCCCAAATGCAGCATGAAGCCAACGGCATGAGACTGCCCCCTTGCCTCAAGATGTGATTTAAGCTCAGAGCCCCGGTGGGTGGACCAGGCTGAAGCTGGGCATCCTCACTGGGCTTCCCCGCCCCATCCTAATTCTCTCACTCCCTTTCACATGTATCCTGACAGCACACCCTCCGCAAATCCACACACTGAACCCATCTCAAGCTCTGCAAATAAGGGACCCAGACCCAGGACTGTGTGTGTGTGTGTGTGTGTGTGTGTATTTGGGGGTGAATGATCATGGTTCCTTCATATGTTAATATCATGATGATTAGGAGGAAGGCGACCATGCTTACAAATTGCACCCTGCAGTTGGTGTTTTATCTAGAGGTGGATTTTGGTCAGCCTGCCCTGTGCTCCTTTGAAGGCGGAGGCAGGTCCTGTTCTGGAAGGAGGCGGCTTGACAGGCCCTGAACTCCTGGGCCTAAAGCCACTGCCATCTGTTGTCTTCGTTATGGGCAGTGTTATGACACAGGGGCTGTGGCTAAGCAGGGGTAACGTTGTAGTGTCTCTGCATCAGTGGACTCAGAGACCAAGATGCTGGGTGGGGAGGGCCAATAACTTAGGAATTGGTAAGTCTGCGTGTAACAGAAAACCCAAAGACCAGCGTTTTAATCACATCAAGGTTTATTTTTTCTCACACGTTAAGAAGTGTGGAGATCAGCAACTAGGGCTGGCGTCCCCTGCCCTGCTAGGTCCTCAGAAAACCAACTTCCACCCTCTCGGCTCCACCATCCTGTGGGGGTGGCTCTCCCACCCCATGCCACCAGAGCATGGCGAGAGGGGGGAAGAGAAACGCCGGGGCCCCAAACTTGGCCAGCTGGGGCTGGGTGGGGAGTGAGGGGAGGACAGGCTTCTACGGAGCTTTCTGGGGGCCCCGCCCATCACTCCTGCTTATAGCCCATTGGTCAGAGCTGTCACACGGCCCCTCCCGTCCACGAGGACCCCAGGGATGTTTTCTTCTAGCCACTTGGGCCACGGGGCAAGGGAAGGGGCGGAGCTGAAAGAAGGCACTTTCTTGGGGTTAGGAGCAGAGGGAGATCTGGAGGCCAGGAGGGGGTCAGTGTTTGACCCCGAGAGGCTCTAAGCATATTTTATATCCACCTGTAACCATGTTGTAATCTCTTGTCATCCTCAACTTTTGTTAAACTCCGTCTGAGCCTTGCTTTGGGGACTTGCCGGAGGCACGCAGTTTTAAACTTCCCAGCCTGGAAAGAGCGGCTGCAGCCAGAGGGTAACTTTAGGGGGTGGGGAGCGGGGGGGGGGGGGGGGGGGGTCGGCTGTAGGCGCAACAAAGGACCAGAATCTGATCCGTGGGCTGGGAATCTTCCAGGGCTGCTGGGAAGTAAGCAGGTGGGCAGGGAAATCTGGATCTTCTTGAGAGACAGCAGGGAAATCCAACTCCCAAGGGCCAGAAAGACCCACGGGCACCCCAGAAGCACAGGGCTAAGCTGAGGCACCCCTTTCTTTGGAGCTCCCTTTCACAATTCCCACACTGCCCCGGTCCCCTCAGCCGTCACCTTCCTGATGCTCTGGAGGGAAAGAGGAAGGAGAGAGGAGAGGGGGGTCGGCTGTGGGTCTTTGCGTTGCCGCCTCCACCAGCCTGTGCCCACCCTGGCATGTGACCATCAGGGGGCTCTGGAAAGCGGTGGCAGCAGCAGACACTGGGCCTGAGGCTGGGGTCCAGCAGGCCTGATAGGACCCCCCATCCTGATTTATAAACTGGAGCATCAGAGTCGAGCCCTGTTAGACGGCTCTGTCAGTCGCTTGCCTTGCACTTTTCAGCGAAGGTATCAATGTCCACCACATGCTTTTAAATTTGAGGACAACCAAGGCAAAGTGCCAATAAGCTCTGGATTTTTTTTTGGTGGTGGTGGGAAGGAGGGAGATAACCTCCCAAGTTTGGGGAACATTGTAGGTCTCTGCAGGGCCAGGCCTGGCCACATGGTGAGAGAGCTCCGGTGGCTACGCCTGCCTGTCATTCACAGAAGGGCCTGGGGAAGGGACGGCCTTGAGAGCGAAATTGTTTCTTTAAGGCTATTTTGTGGACTCCCCTTTAACTCCCACACTTGCTGGGTAAAAAAGAACAGAAAGAAAACAGGCCCTGGAGGCAGCAGTGAGCAGATTCTTTACTGTCAGATTATACACCATCAACCACCCCCGTGGTGTCCAGCGTCCCCGCTCTTTGTCCCTCCTTATAGGGGCGGTTAATACAAACAAAAATAGTTCTCTACAAAAGTAAGTTTCCAGCCCTCCCAACCCTCCTTCCTAACTCCCTTCCCCCAGACAGCGAGCTCCTTGGTCACCAGGCCTCTGGAAAGGCCTGGGGTCTGGTGGGTTGTAAGGGAAAACAAAGAATAGAAAAGAGAATCAAGTCAGCGACTAGAGGTGTAGGCAACTGGATTTTCGGGTCCTCTGGCTGATGGTGAGCCAGGGACAGGCGCAGGGGGTGTCTGCAACAGTCGTGTGTGGGGGGGGGGGTGGGGGGGAGAGGGAGGCAGGAGGCAGGACCTGGGGCTGTTGGGATGAGCAGCTTCTCCCACGCCCCTGCCTCACCGCCAGCTAAAAAAAAAAAAAAAAGGAAAGGGTCGGTGGGTAATATAAAAGAAAAACTAAGACCGAAATCGCGGGCCGCTGGGGCCGCGACCACACAGCATCCCCTGCTGCAGCGCCGGGGCGGGGGCAGGTGCCACTTCGGGGGGGACGGGGCGGGAGGACTCTGCTGAGTAGCACCTGGGAGCAGCTCGGGCCGCACCCTTCTGGCCGCCGGGCCTCCGACGCCGGCCCCCGGGCTCCCGGCTCTCCGGGCGCGGGGCGCAGGGCGCGGCGGGGCGCACGGACCGCCTCCCCCCACCCCCGGCCGGGGTTTCTCCGCGGGTCTCAGCAGTCCAGGCAGGTGGCCAGCCGCAGCAGCAGCAGGCAGCCGAGCAGCGTGGCGGGGCACGGGGCGGCCCCGGGCGCGCGGTCGCAGTCCAGGCCGCCGTCGGCGGCGCCGGGGTCGCAGCGGGGCTGCTCGCAGCGCACGCCGGTGTAGCCGCGCGGGCAGGCGCAGCGCTGGTTCTGCACGCAGGTGCCGCCGTTCTGGCACAGCAGCTGGTCGTCGTCGCACACGTTGGCTGCGGGGCGGAGGAGCGGTTAACTCGGGTGGCGGCCCGGTCCAGCCCTCCCTCTCCCCGCCCCGCGCTGGAGTTTCAGCCCCTGGGACGTGCGAACACTGGGGGCGCGGCCTGGACCGGGGGTGTTGGAGACTCAGGGCGCATTGGCGCGAAGCGTCCCGGCGGGGATGGTACCAAGGGCCGCGCGAGACCGGGACCTTGCCTCCCTCCCGCCGCTGCCCGGCTCTCCCCGCCCCGGTCCCGGCACTGGCCTTGGTGCGGTTCTTCAGACGCACCTGCTCTCCCGTCCAGAGCTTAGCACGTGCTACTCCACGTGCCTGGGGCGCCCTTCCACCCTCTTCCCGTGGCTAACGTCGGGTCTCCGCTAGCCCCTCACTTCCTCGGACTGCCTCCCTCCCTCCCTCCCCGCAAATCCGCCAGCCTCCAGCCAACTGCAGCCAACGCCCGGCTCCACTTTGGCCTCCAAGCTCCTTCCCGCTACCGACTCTACACCAGCTAGCATCAGGCCCCGCCCACCACCCGGACCCTGCTTCGGACAACACCAGGCCCCGCCCACCTACAGGGCCCCGCCCCGGAAGCACCAGGTCCCGCCCCTGGGACCCACCCACCGACCCGGACCCGGACCAGACCTGGGCGGCCTCGAGGCCCCGCCCCGGGCCCCACAGCACGCGGCCCCGCGCAGGGGGGCGGCGCGCACTCACGGTAGCAGCCCTGGCGCCAGTAGTGCGTGGGGAGGCAGTCGTCGCACTTCGGCCCCGCCGCGCCCTCGCGGCACTCGCAGAAGCCGGTCTCGTTGCACCGGTCGTGCACGGAGCCGATCTGGTTGCAGTTACACTCTGGACGGACACGCGCACGGCGAGCGATCAGGGGCGACGTGCGGGCGCCGTCCGCACGGGCCCACCCCGCCCGGCCCCGGCAACCCTCCCAGCAGGATCTCCGCACCCGCCGCTGGACGGCGGGGTGGGGACGCCTGGGGCGTCCAGATCTCGAGGGGACAGTTTTCATTTTCTCACATCCACTAAGCCCCTTCCCCTCTCTGGCTCTGGCGCTGCATGGCCCGGACCAGCCCCTTCCCGTCCCTGGGCCTGCGTCTCCGCTTCTGTAACTGGAACGGGCGCTGATCCCTCCCGGCTCCAAAGAGCTATGACTGACAGGTGGGAGGAGCCTCAGCGGAGGCCACCGGCCATCCGTCCTGGGGGCCGGGGTGTGTGTGCGGAGGGGGCAGGGTGTAGTCGGCCTCCGAAGCTCCTCTCCAGGGCGGGTGGAGGAGCAGCCCCAGAGGCCTCCCGCTCGCCCTGCTCCGTGGGAGAAGCCGAAAGCCCCCACTCTGGGAGTCCTTGTCGCCTAGTGCCGGGCCCGGGGGTGGGGGGCGGAGGCAGACAGGCAAGACAAGAGGAGGCGCTGGGGGAGACGCCTCTAATCGGATCCAGAGGCCCTGCCCTGTCCCTGCTGCTGGCTGGTGTGACATGGGCAGCACAGTTCCGTTGGGATCACTTTAGAGTTGTGATGAAATTATCTGAAGGCCGCTGCCATAATGCAGACTGACAGCTGCAGCTTTGCGGGCGGCTCCCCCTGTGCACAGCCGGGGCTGGCCTGCTGGGCGGGGGATGGGCAATGGGTTCCCAAGGGCGCTGGGCATCGGAGGGCTGAGAACTGGCCTCTACGGGAGACAGTCTTCCAGACTAGTGGGTGTTGTTTGTGGGCCACATGTTCGGTCTTTTGGGATGGCCTGCCTCTGCCTGGGCCCAGGGCCCAGGGCCCCTATAGATTTCCTTCTTTACCCCAAAAGCCAGTCCTGGAGCAGAGTTTAAAGAAAGCCAACCGTCTGCCCACTGGGGGTGGAGGGCATATAAAGTGTGAGAAAAGACTTCATTTGAAGAAAAGCTTCAGTTCCCCCAAAATGGTTGAAAACCCTTGATCTGATCCACCTCCCTATTTTACAAACAGGGAAACAGCCCCAGAGGGGGGAAGAGAATTGCCCAGAGGCACACAGCCCGGCAAGCCCTAGAACCCGTCTTTGACTGGAACTAGTGGTTCTGAAATGCCAGTGCCTGCAGGGAGGACCACATGGGGAGGTAGGTTATTAATAGAGCGGATTCTGTATTTAGAGTGGGCCCAGGAATTGGCATTTCCCCAGCCTCCCCCGGGGATTCCAACGCAGGGGTGCCCCGATCCCGTCTAACGCTGCTCTTCGGCCTCGCACCCTGGTCCACACACTCGCGTGCGGGGCCCCGCCTCCCGGCCGAGGGCTCACCAATGCACACGTTCTCGTCGTCCAGCTCCGCGGAGCCGTTGCGGTAGTAGCCCAGACGGCAGTGCTGGCAGTGCTGGCCTCGTGTGTTGTGCTTGCAGCTGACGCAGGTCACCACGTTCAGGAAGTCGATGTAGCTGCAGCGGTTGGAGTGGCCGTAGCACTCGCAGTCTGGGCCGGCCAAACGTGAGAAACACCAAGGGTCAGAGAACAAATGGCAAGCGTGCCTTCTCGCTGCCCCTCCCTGGTGCATTCCGGAAAACGGGGGCCAGGGGTAGGACCTGGCACAGGATGGTGCCCTGGGTCTCTGACACTTCTGTACCATGTGGGGAGAGATGGGCCTGCTAGCTTCGAGCCCGAACGAGAACCAGTGTAGGCCCAGCTCACGGATTACCACCTGGCCCCATGGACAGGGCACCGGGGAGGGCCAGTGGGCAGCATCCGCTAAAAGCCTGGCCGGGTACCAGGGCAAAGTGCTTTCTGGAGGGAGGCCCTCGTGATACTGCGGGTGGTTAGATATGATTCATGCAGGGAAGATGGGTCATGCCGTCAGACCGTGAGCTCAGGGAGGGCGGTGCCCGGGTTCATGGCGTTCACCACGGTACCCCAGTGATTCAATGAAGGGTAGACGCATGCATGAACGCTGGAGAGGATGGAAAGGGCCAGGAGCTTCCCGCCCATGCTGCTTTGGAAGTTGGTTGGAAGGAAAACACCCACCTGCAGGACCCTTTCTTATTAGCCTGAGCTGTTCTGCAAATCTCGTTGGCATCAGAGGGCCTGCTCTTGCACGACCCTGAGAGTGAATGCTGCCTTAAAGTTTGTGCCCCCAGCATCTCACCTTGACTCCTCCTAGCCCTGGCCCAGCTTCTGACTCTCACTGGAGGCACCTGTGACCACCTGGGGCAAAGGCCCCGGGGTTTGGAGGTGGCTCCCATGACATCATCAAGGGGCGGGGTTTGGCGAGGAGGGTCACCTTCCCTGCCACAGAGGGGGGCATCCCTTGGTGTCCCTCCTAAGAGGCTCGACACCCCCTTGAACAAAAAAGGATGCCGGCTCCCCGCTGTGAGACACCATCTGTGTATCTCTAGAGGATCCAACCCCCGTTTTGTGATGCGAGAAGGAGGGACTGACCAGATGTCGAGGTCAAGGGCATGGGAGACCTCGGAGAAATGAGCCTCTGACATGTGCCCAGGAGGAGACGGTGAGCATTCCCACACCATGGCCTCCTGGACCTGTCCCCTTCACCTTGTCCCTCCAGGGACAGTGAGAAGGTGAGGCATCCTCCAGGTGTCCCAGATCTTGCTTCAGCCAAGATGAGCCCCTGGGCCACACCTCCCAGGGAAGCCAGGACAGGTTATTCCTGGCAGCTCCTGTGCCTGCCCCCGTGCTAGCCCACTGTACTTCGGACCCATACCTGCTCCCAGCTCCCTTGGGGAGGGGGGACTGGAGGCGAGAGAGGCTCCGTTTCACCTTAACCCAGCTACTCGGGGAGGGGGCATCGGTCCACGCACTGCATTGTTTTGTTTTGTTTTTTTCCAGTGGAGGTGGGGGGAGAGGGGCCGGAGGAGGGGCTGGTCAGCCCCGGGGCCTTCCTCTTACCTTCAAATTCTTCAATAGGCATCACTTGAGGAGATTTGGGCCTGAGCTGGAAAAGTCTGGAGGCCTTGGCGGGGGCGGGGGCAGCGGCGGAGGTGCCCGCAGCTTGGAGAGATGAGAAAGAAGCTCTTTCATCAGCTGTGGTCCAGCTGCCCAGGGTGGGCTGTCCTGGTCGAGGTAGAGCTCAGCACAGGCTCCCAAGGTGCCCTGGGCAAGCTCTGAGCAGCTTTGTCACCTGCTCAGAGACGACACAGCACAACCAGGAGCACACGCAGAACCGGGCCTGCCTTTGGTCCCGCCTTGGACACCATCTACACATCCAGCTGGATTCATCCTTCCAAAGTATTCTCTATCTGCCGCATCCCTTATATTGTGCTAAATACTTAGCTGAAGCTGGACAATTTTTTGACTGGTTGAAAACATTGCTTTGCACACCCTGGTACTCTTGCTGTCCCCTCTCCTCTCCAAACTCCCGGGAGCATCACGTCCAGCGTCTGTAGCTGGTATTCGAGATTTGGCCATCTCCCTTCCTTTCTGAAGCAAACTCCCTGCTCCAGCCAGAGTGAGTCCTTCCCCGTCCAGCCATGAGCACAGACTGCCCTGCCTTCCACTGCCCAGAATCCCAGCCCCGTATTTGCGGGGGAGCATGCCACGGTCTCCTCGGCTTCCACCTGGGAGGCTGTCGTGCCCCAGTGGGTCCAGGGCCGGGAAGTGGTTGCTTCAGCCTGCTCTCCGGGGAGGACGCCCTGACTCAGAGGCCGGCCAGGTTGCTGGGAACTGCAGACCCTCACCGTTGTGGCTTAGGCTCCGGAACTGCTTGCCAGCAGGGGGCGCCCAAAGCCCTGCTCACCACTCACAGCTGGCGCGGGAGGGAACTGGAGGTGTGGGCTGGGTTGCTGCCTAAGCCAGGCATTAGGGCTCAAGGTCCAGGAAACCGTAAGACGGGACCGGGGACAGCGTCCCATCTCGGAGACTCAGGCAGGCCCTGTGTGCCTCCTGGGTGTGCCCACGATGGCTACAAATGAGCCCGTGGGCCCCCACGTGTTTCTTCCCACTGCGGTGGGAGAATGAGGCTCTGGGCTTGGTCTCAGTGCCTTCCACGACCCCTCCCCGCATCTCGCTCAGTCAGGCCGCTTCTCCCTGCCATCCCACCGCCAAGCCTTTGCCCCAGCTGGTCCTGCCGCCTGGAAGGCTACCTTCCCCCTTCATCTACTCACAGCCAACCCCCTGCAGGAAGCCCTCTCTGACTCTGAGCTCTACCTCGCCCAGGGTGTCCTGTGAGCACGATGGTGGGAGAGAGAGGGTTACTGTCATCAGGACAGGGTCTCCACTTGCCCCGGAAGCCCTTGGGGCTCAGGGTTAGGGTTAGAGTGTAGGACTGAAAGGGGTCGGGTGTGGTGATATCACTCGGGCTAAGTAGGTGAGAGTTGGGGGTAGGGGCAGGCAGAGCTCCAAGGCCCCTCCCCTCGGCGCCCTTGGGCCCCTTGCCACCCTGTGTCCCCACCCCGGGCCCCTGCTCCCTCCACTACAGTCTCAGAAGGAGCTCCCCGCTCCCCATACCTTCTGCACTGGAGGACACCTGGGGCCAGGGGGCGCTCACCCAGAGGGGGGCAGCAGTAGATGGCCTGATCCACTCTTAGGGGAAAGAAGAGGAGAAACCAAGTTATGCAAGGGGCTGGGGCTGGGCGTATCCTGGGGACCTACTGAGGCATCACCGCACACAGGCCCCTTACAAGAAGCAGTACTATACGAAGCGGCTCTGCCTACGCTGGCCAAACAGAACTGGGTTCAAATCTACAGGACAGGCAGCGTCTATACTACGGCAGCCTATGAAGGGCACACGGACACCGGATGGAAGCGGGACCCATGCCCGAGAATCTGCGTACTTTGGGCGGTCCTTTCTTCAGCGGGACACCTGATTCTTGAATCTCCCTCCCTGTGTGGCCCCCGTTCACACTGAAGGCTAGAGTTAGATCAAGTCCCATGTATCTGGGCCCAGACCTCTCTGCGCTGAAGTCTCTGGCCAATGGCCGTAAAGGGGGCATGTGTTCTGGCTAAGACATCAAACGTGTCCAGAGGGTCCTCTTCCTGTCCAACCCCAATCTAGGGACTGGAGCATCCTCCCTGACCCCTAGATTGGGCCCATTTTCACCAGGGACCCCAACGTGAGTCAGCCCCCAAATGCCACCGTGCCCATCTCCAAGACTAACTGGACACACAGCAGGGGACGCAGGTAGGGCTGGCAAGGCAAGGAATCATTCTGTGCCGAATTTCAAAGGACAAACCCAGAGGGACAAGGGAGAAGTCGGATTTTTTCCGCTTCTTAAAGGGATTACGCACGATGCCGGTTGGTGGGGCAAGAAAAAGAAAACCTACCAGCTAAGAAGTGTGGGAGACTTTCCAGCTGGGACCCAAGCCTCTGGACATGAAATTGACATTTATGCGATGTTCAATGAGAAGAGGCTGCCGGTGTCCAAATTGGCAAGGGCTTAATTAGGGCCGCGATAAACCCGCCCTGAAGGCACTGTGCTTTGCAGCCTCTCTCCCACCACCCTCGGCGGCCAAGCTGGGGAGAGGGTCGATGGTCTTGAACAGCCTTTCTGCCGGCAGCCCCTGCCCTCCGGACAGCTTGACGCTGGCAGAAGGGAGAAACATCTGGGCCAGGGGTTCAAGGGCCCAGGTGGACCTGGGCCAGAGCGCCTGAAGCACTTCTTGGGAGGTACCTGGAGAGAATCAGGACCTTCATGGGGGCCTGGGGGTGGAAAAGACTGGGCTGTCCAGGGACAGGCTCAGGTATGCAGGAGGAACCTTCTCGCAATGACCTGTGTCACTTGCCAGGGCCAGATGGAGGCCCCGTCTGTTCCTTCGGAGCTGGGGAGCTGTGCGAGCCAGGCCTTAAAGGCGGCACCACCTCCCAGACCCCCGAGGCCTCGGGGCCGTGGCACTGGGTGGCTGAGTGGGCAGGAAGCATCGGGAGTCGGTGAGCCCCGAGTTCAGGTCCTGCCTGTAATCTTGAGCAACTACTTCTTTTTTCTTTTTTCAAAACAGCTTTATTAAGTATAATTTACATACCATGAAAATCCAGCTGCTTCTTCCTAAGCCTTCATATCCTCACCTACGGGACTACGAAAATAACAGCCCCATCTCACGGGGCTGAGAGCAAGGAATAGAGTACAAGCTCCTGGCCCAGGAGACGTCCGAGCTCCACTAGCTGCAGCGAGTCACGACTCGTGGGGTGGGGGGAATGGGGGCCCAGGCACAGGCTTCGGTTGCTAAGGAGGTCTGATGATCCCCAAGGCTTGGGACACTCAGGCCACCGGCTGTCACACCGCAGCCGCCTTTTTCTCTTAATGCCTGCAGCCTGGCACTGAACTCAGGATGCAAAGTGGACCACGACCCCACTGAAGGATGGTCCTGCCTGGAGGGAGGGGCACGTCCTTCTCACCACCTGAGTCCTGGGGACCCTCACGATTCAAACCTTCTCTCGTCCAGGCTCACCGCCCTGACTCTGATGCTTTCCTTAATTCCTAGCTTTGCAGTTTGCACCCCTCGTACCACGTCAGAAGCAGCTCCAGAAACGGGGTCCGGGTTCCTCAATGTGTGTGTGTGAGCGTCTGGCCTCCCACCCAGACGGATCACCGTCTGCAGGCAGACACGGGACCTACCACGACTATTTTTGGTCCCGTGTGCCCACCACAAGCTCAGCAAAAAAAGCGCAAGTCTCAGGCGGCTGGACCAACTTGTGCCCGGAGCCCGGATTTCCAGAGTGACACACGTCCTCCATCCCAGAGAGGATTCCTGGGCCAAGAGGCCATCCCGAAATCCTCGAATCTCCCGGCTGGCCCCCTGCCCCCCGCAGATGTCTCCCGTGGAGAAGGGAAGGAGGGAGAAAGAAAAGAAGTGTGATGTGGCACCCTCTGGTCCAGTGGAGGAGCTGGGCATTTTCCACGGCATTCACTGGCTGGGAGCGTTCTGAGCACCGACCCCCAACAGGCCAAAGCCGGAGTGTCGGGGATCCCTCCCCAGGGGACAGAGGGGTCTCTGTCCGTTGGAAACACCACCCTTCCAAGGGTCCATGAGCGTCAGAGAGAGGAAGGGCCTCTGCACTGGCTGGCTGTTTGACAAGTTCTCTCTCTCTGCCCAAGGAGTAAGGGGCCCCTTACCCCGCCGCCTCCGCCCTGCAGAGGGGGTGGGGCAGAGGCGGGGCACACTGTTGGGGACCAGGGACCTTGGCCACATCTTCCCGGCATCCTCTGGGAGGGATGAGTCCTTTCAGACTCCTGGCACTCGTGGTAGGCAGGAGCCGGTGGGATGCCCCAAGTGAGGCCGGGTGAGACAAGGGGGCCACCCCAGCACCCCAAGCCTTGAACACACCCCTGGCCTGGCCCTGCCCCGAAAGGCCCAGCAGCCCAGAGTCTGAAAACGCCAGCTCAGAGGCTCCCTTCCGCCTTGCTGATCTGAGGAGTCTACCTTCTTGGCTAACCCTGCACTGTCCGTTCCTGGGGGTCAGCTGCTGATGGGCAGGGGGCAGAGCCAGGGCTAGGATGGCTGGTGGGGGCGGGGCCTGGGCCGGCTCCCCTGGGCACCCCCTGCTAGGTCACCCCGCCTTTTGGCCAGGCTGAGCAGTGCCCTGGTGCGGGTGGGCAGCAGGAAGAGGATGCAGGACTTTCATGGGAGCCCTGGATGCCCTGGCTGGGCCCAGTGACAGGTGTGTCCAGGCAGCCCGGAGGGCTCTTGGCGCCACGCCCTTGCGGCTCTGGGATCTAGCATTCTCTACTCCAAAAGCCAAGCCCCTGCCCTCCCCAGGGCTGATGCTCCCACATCATTGCACATCACAGAGAGAGGCAGGGACTCGGGCCAGAAGTGGGAAAGGGCAGGGCAGCTGGGGCTGTAGCTGGGCACCCACCTGTGGGCTGTGGGGTGCTGGGGGCCATGGGGGCCCAAGAAGTGGATGTGGAAGGGGCAGGAGTGGTGGGGTGCCCCCTCACGGCCACGGCGGCCACAGGGGCTTTGGGGACGGGGTCTTTCCGGGACCTGCGGATGCCTGGTAAGAGATGAGAAAAGTAAGAGAGGGTGGGGGAGTTGGCGGGTGTGGAGCAACGCAGAGGCGCAACTTGAGACCCCACGAGTGGACCAGCGTCCCCGCCAGGCCCAGCTTCCTCTGGCCCCCTCTCTGCCCGCTGGTGCCCCGCAGGGAGCAGCCCCGGGGCTGAGCGTGGCCCCAAAGAGCCCTGGCGGAGGGAGGCGGCGCCCCTGGAAGCCTTCCTGAGACTTGGGGTCTGCACTGGCTGGCTGTTTGACAAGTTCTCTCCTGCTGAATCTGAGAGCAGATGGCGATACCCACCTAGGGGGGCGGTGGCTTCAAGGATGAAACGCGATAGTACGAGTATCCTGCTTAGCCGACGCCTGGCACTGTGCGTGCTGGCTGATGACTTCGTGATAGGTGGTCACCCCCTATCGCCCTGCCTCACCTTCCCTGTGGAGCTCTCGGGACTCCCCTGACCCTCCTTCAGATGGTCTGGCTGCTCTGGGGCCTGAGCTGACCTGGACGCGTCGGGATCCGGGCTCACTTCCCTCAGCCTCCCCGTGGGCGAGCGGCTGCAGAGGTGATAGCTGCGGGCTGCCCGGAGGGAGGCCGAACCCCATGGTCAGACTGCGGGGGAGGGGTTCTGCCACTGGTCGGGGAAGGTGACCCCCACTCTTGCCTGGCAGGAGAGGGAGGGGCAGAGAGCGCCCCCGGGGGGCCAGGGGACCTTTCCAAAGCAGCACCAGCTGAGAAGCTAGGGGGAGGAACTGTGAGACACGAAGGAGGGGGAAGAAGCAAATGGATTAGAGGAGCGGGTGGTGAGGCCTATGGACCCAGGGGGACAGGAAAGCCCTGTCTCTTCTCTCCTGCTCTTCCCAGGACATGCAAAGAGGCTCATGCACTGGGGGCCCCAGTCGCCTTCCCAGGGTGGTGGTGACCCAGGTGTGTACTTACTGCCAACGGCAGAGCCTGCGGCGGCACCTGCGGAGAGAGAAGGGTCACAGCAGAGTAAGGGGCCCGGCCACCTCCTCCCTGCAGAGGAGGGGGTGGCAGGGCTGGGGAAAGGAAATCAGGGGGCCTGGGCACCTCTCCGTGCAGGGATTGGGTCAGATCATCCATTCCATCCTCACTGGCGCCCTGAGAGGGAGGGGCCCCTATGAGCCCATCTTGCAGATGGAGAAACTGAGTCTCAGAGCTGTGACTTACCCTATCAGGGGACCTGCTGATAAGCCTCGCTGGGGGCTTCACAGGCACCTTTCTCATTTGATTTTAGACTCTCGGGTCCTCCAGTGCAGGACAAGGAGGCGGGTGGCCCTTCTCTCAGGAGTGATGGGATTTCAGAGAACATGAGGGTCCCCAGCCACGGAGACAGACTGGTTTACTGGAAGCTCTGATGGAAGTTACCACCAGAGGGAAACCGTGGTGCATGCTCCCACCTGAGGAAATGCAGGGACGGCTGAACGACTGATTGGAAGATGATCGCAGCGCCTGCCACGTGTTGAGAGCTTTCTGCACGTCGGCACGTGCTGAGTGCTGTCCCCACCTGGGCTGTTCAGTCCTCACACAGCCCCACAGGGGCTTTTATTAGGGTCCTGATTCTACAGCTGAGAAAACAGGGCTCAGGCGGAGAAATGGCTTGTCCAAGGCCACACAGCTGTGAGTGGCAGAGGCCTGACTCCGACCCGGGCCTCTCTGTCTGTGCCCTGGGGATGAGAGGGGCCCAAGGCCACAGTTTGACCTGGGACTTTGGGTACCAGGGCGGGAATCGTCAGTCTCAGAAGGAAGGAGCCAGGGCCACAGCTTCCCCTCCAGGCGGTCCTGACAAAGGACGGAGCGTGAGGACACCCCTCCGTGCCCCGGGAGCCCTGGGGTGGATGCCGAGATGTGGGCAGGGGGACGTGTGGCGTGAGGACCTTCCCTGGTGACCCTGGCGGCGGGACAGTGAGGGAGGCCTGGGAGGATGCACCTGGGGGCCCACAGTGCATGACCTGCAGGTAAGGGTCTTAGTCTGTGGGTGCCGGGGGACCTTGGGGGATCCTTCCAGGAGGAGAACAGGGTCCAGAGAGGAAGCAGGGAGGTGGGGAGGCCAGCAGGACAGATGAAGGGATGAGCCTGCGAGCCAGAGGGAGGTGACAGCGATGAAGGAACGTGTTCAAGAAACGGTTCTGGCAACAAAGAGGTGGGCTGGGCACGCGGTGAGGGGGGAGCCGGGCGGCGCTGGGCTGTCACCCAGAGCGCTCTCCGTGCCTTTGCAGGCCAGCAGGTGCCGTGACTCTGGGAGGTCACCCTTCAAAGGCTTCTTAAGCGTTGCCCGCACACGCACAACATGCCTGTCACAGCCTTGTTGCGAGGCTTCCGGCTTTGTCAGCCTAAAGTTGCATAAATCTTTCACCGGTTGGTCGCGGGGGTGCCGATGGAGGGGCTCCTGGGAGCGTGCCCAGGAGGGGCGAGCTGAGCGGTGCCAGCGGTGCCGGCGGCCCATGCTGGCTTTGGAGCTGGGTCCAGTGGTGGCATCTAACTTGCTGCTAAACTAGGAGGGCACTGAGGGTCACTGGGGCTCTGTTTGTTCATCTGGAGGGTGGGATAATAATGAAAATAGCACCCGAGGGGTTACTGTGAGGGTTGAGAAGCTGTGTATGGAAGGTGCCCGGTGCAGCCTCCTTGTCAAAGCACTTGACCAGTGTCAGCAAATCACTGGGGCGGGGGCAGCTGGGGAGTCCCACTCTGGGGCCAGCCCAGGCCCCCTTGTCCATGGCAGCTGGGGGCTCCCTGGGACTCTTGATTTCAGGGAGATACCCAGGGACTATGTTGGGGGCCAGTGATGGGGGCCCCCAAAGCGTGTTCATAGTGCAGGCGTGTGTGGGCGCACCCCGAGGATGACCTCTGGCACAGGAAGGCTGAGCCGGGAGAGGAGAGGGCCATGCAGACGGCACGGGCCAGGCCCTCGGAGGAGCCCTCTGTTAAATGGGGTAACAGGAGACCCGCTTCCTGGGGCCCCCCTAAGGGCTGAGGGAGTGGGGACCCCATAGCACGTGGCTATGCAAATGCCCCATAAACACTGGTAATGAGGGATGGCGCTGCTCTTCACGGTTAGCCCGGAGCGAGGACTCCCTACCCCCTCCTCCCTGACACCCTCTGGGCCTTCTCTCCTGCCCTGGGGACAAGAAGGGGAAGAGGCCAGCGGAAGGATGCTGAGGAGGCTCAGCTCAGGTGTCCAGCAGGATGAAGGTGTGCTAGAGGTTCTTGACGACAAAGCCTGGCGCTTAGGAGCTTGGTAACAAGGGTGTGCCTGTGTGTGCATATGTGTGTGTGCGCATGTGTGCCCACGTGTGCATGCGTGCCTGTTTCTGTGTGCACACCTTTGTAGGGAGTACATGTGTGTGCATGTGTGTGCGTGACGGGATCCACAGCTCCTGAGGTTGAAGGCTAGGGGAGACCATGGCCTCACTGGTCCGAGGGGGCAGTGGGCGGGGGGGGGGTGGTCCCGGGTGCAGCGGCCGCTCTGTGTACGCACACGCATTGGGAGAGCCGTGGGGCAGTGGCAGGTAGGAGCCAGCCCGCCAGGACCGTGTGCGGAAGCTCCTCTTGCACTTGCCGCAGTCAGGGCCTGTGGTGTTGTGTTCACACTCGCACTGCAGGCTGCCCTCGCGCACGGAGCACAGGTTGGCGTGCAGGTTGCACTTGCACCTGGGGGGACACGGAGGGGGCAAGGCGTCAGTGAGCGTGTGGGCGGGCTCTTCCAGCTCTCTGGAGGGGCTTGGAGGGTGGCCTGGAAGGGACTCTTGAGGCCATCTGTCCAACCTGCCACGACTCTCCTTCGGGACAAATGCTCCCGGATTCAACATTTTGAGTCCTTCCCCAGCATGAGGGGTCCCTGGCTCCTACCTCTCAGTGAGGGGGGTGGGGGGCGTGATGAGATGCCCTTGTCCCAGGTGCTGAATTTTTAGTAACGCAGCTTCTGGTCACCTTTGCTCTCAACCATGGAGGGTTGACAGGTAGCAAGAGTTACCTGTCCCTGGTTGTGGAGACGTGGACCTGGCCCCAGGCTGTACCTCTGCTCTCAGCCGCGGCCCACACCCATGCCCTTGAGGGCAGAAAGAAATCCCAACTCCCCAAACCCTGTCAATTCATCCACACATGTATTATTCATTCATTCATTCAAATATTTATAGGCAACTCATCATCCTGAAACCAGTAAATACAGGGAAAGAATCAAGCATTTGTCTCACCCGTCCTATAAAAAGGGTACCTCCAGGTAACCAGTAGTTGATGAGGGGATGTTTCTTTTTATAGAAGCATTCCAGCTGATAACTGAAGAAGGAAAGACAGAATTTGAAAGTCACCACGTAGCATCCCCTACCGAACGGATAGCTCTTGGCACAGAGCATCGATAGAGAGAGACAACCAAAGAAAAAGTCTCGTCAAGGCAAATTGAACTTGAATCTGATCAACGCTCTGGATCCAGCTACAAACTTATAGGAAATACAGAGGACAGAGAAACATACTAAACACCACCAGGGGGACGCAAGCAGCAAAACCCGGAAGTGATGATATAGTTTATAGGACGGATGAATTGCAAGGGGCAAAACTTGAAATGGAGGGAGGAGGGACCCAGATCAGGAGAAACCTCAAAGGCAAAGCAATCGAGTGCAGATCGTGGACCTCATCTGGATCTCGGTCAGACAACCTCTAAACTCAGATAAACAATGTATATTCGTGAGACAACTGGAAATGTGAACACTGACTACATCTGGTGATACTAAATTAATGTTTATTAAGTGCAATGATGGTACTGTGGTTACCTTTTTAGAAGTTCTTGCCTTTAGGGACACACACGAGTATTTACAGAGGAAAGTATCTGATGTCTGGGATCTGCTTCGGAAGAACACAGAAAGGGAAAACATGGGCAGAGATTCAGACGAAACAAGAAAGGCTATGAGTGAATTGCTGAACTTGGGTGAACTTGGTTCATCATAGTAGATTCTATTTTCGTATGCATGTTGGAAACCGTCCACAAGAAAAAGTTAGAGAGACAGAGTGCTCCCTATTCTCATATGGGAAGATTTCCAAGATATATTGTCAATATTTGTAAAAAGCAAATTGCAGAATAATGTGTTTGGTAGGATTTTCTTTTTATGAAAATACACAAAGAAAAATGTGTATAGGGCACCTGTTATGTGCCAGGCTCTGAGCTGGGAATGGTGAGTATAATGGTCGACAAAGCAGATGGGGTCCCTGCTCTGATGGAGGATAGGGTCCAGCGGGGAGACGATCAAAAGATCAGTGATTGGGGGAGGGACGGGAAGGATGAACAGGTGGAGCCCAGGGGATTTTCAGGGCAGCAAAGTGATTCTGTAGGTGACACTGTCACGGCGGACACACGGCGTTACACATTTGTCAAAGCCCATAGAAGCACAGAGCAGCAAGGCAGAGCCCTAGTGTCAACTGTGGACTTGAGTTGACAACACTGTATCAATGCTGGTTCATCAACTATAACAAACGTATCACACTAATGCAAGATGTTAATAACAGGTGGAACTGGGTGGGGAACCCGGGTGTCAGGAACTCTTTGCATGATCTGCTCAATTTTCTGTAAACCTAAACCCTAAAATTTAATATAGACTTAATTTAAAAATAATAATCATGCAAATCTTTCATTAGTGCCAATTGTTATAGGTGCCCACGTGTTCTACAAAGGAGAGGGGATCATGGGTGGGTCTTAACTTAGTCTGGGGGCAGCAGGATAGGCTTCCACGAAGAACAATTTAACATCGAGAGTTACTCAGGCAAGGAGGGGAGAACCTTCTGGAAGGAGACAAGAGCACTGGGGAAGACCCTAGGGCCGAGAAGAGCTCAACCTGTAAGGTGTAAGATGAGGTAAGGGGGAAGAGGAGGCCAGACCGTGGTTCGGAGGCTGGGTTGTGTTCTGCAAGCCATTGGAAGGTTGGAGGTGTCCCGCTCTGGCTCTTATTTTATGTATCACCGCGGTCGCCTCATGGAGGATGCTTTGTCAGGGGGACCAGAGCCAGGGTATGGAGAGCGGGGAGGAAGCTGTGCCTGGCTGGCAGCAGAGGACAGTGGCGTGGACCAGGGCGGAGGCGCCTACGTCCCACCAGTGACGCCCGGCGTGTGCAACATTTCCCCTCGCTGGATCTCATCGTCTCAAAGATTGTTCCCCGAATGCTAAACCAGCATTTCTTCTCCAGCTCGTAATTTCCCCCTTCTCTTCATACCCCACCTTCCCCTGAGGGACACTCCTCCCGGACAGAGCGTCTCCCCTTAGCCTCTGCTTATTCACACGATGAATACTTAACTCCCTGCATCTTCCCGCTTCATAAATCAGTCCTGCCTCCCCTCCTGCCTTCTCTGACTCCATCTGACTGGAGCACTGCTGTGAGGCCGGCCTTCCCGGGCAAGGATCCCAAATGGGGAAAACTGGTTGCCAGGTTCCTAGCAGCCCTGCAGCTTGGAGTTAACCTGCTGCCTGCTGGCTTCAGAAGTGCCGGGGCTGCCTTCCTTCTCATAGCTTCTCTCTGCCCTCATATCATCTTGAGGAATGGTTACAGGAAATTGGGCACATCCATGCTATGGAGTATTATAAAGCCATTAAATATTATGTTGTCAAAGGCTACTTCAAACCTTGGGGAATGTTCCAGATAGAAATGAAAAGACCATACGCTGGTACTATTGTCACCTTCATTTTACAGACGAGGAAATGGAGGCTCAGAGAGGTTAAGTATCTTGCCCAGAGTCACAGGGCTGTCCAAAACTGTGACTGAAACCGGAACGCAGAGATATCCAACTCCGGAGTCCAAGAGGCTAACGTGGCTTAGAATATGGATTGTAAAAATGTAAGATACCAAACTGTAGGTATTATAGTGTTATGGACTGAATTGTGTCCCCCCCACCAAATTCACATGTTGAAGCCCTAATGCCCCAGTGCAACTGTATTTGGAGAGAGACCCCTTAGAGAGGTAATTAAAGTTCAAGGAGGTCAGAAGGGTGGGGCCCTAATCCCCTAGGGTTGGTGCCCTTACAAGAGGAGGAAGAGACCCCAGAGCTCTCTCTCCACCATGTGAGGACACAGTGAGAAATTGTCCATCTGCAAGCCAGAAAGAGGGGTCTCACCAGAAACCAACCCTGGTAGCATCTTGATCTTGGACTTCTAACTTCCAAAATTGTGAGAAAATAAAGAAATGTCTGTTGTTAAAGCTCCCCAGTCTGTGGCACTCCATTATGGCAGCCCAAGCAGACTAGTACATGCAGCTTCTGATTATGTTTAAGTACATATATCCATACCCAAAACACCAGTAGACAATACATCTAGGTATTCCTGTACTTGTCCTGAGGGAGGGGTGGGATTATAAATGATTATAGTTATTATTTCTATTTCCTTCTTTGTCACTTTGCACGTTTCCTGCATTCTCTATAGTGAGCAGGTGTTACTTATTATAAGTAGATAACAAATGGTTTTTGAAAACTGGAAGTCAGGCCAGGCGGGGAGGGAGGCTGGTTCTTGAGCTCACACAGGCCTTTCCTCTCAGGAGGAGAAGCAGGTACGTCAGGGTCCTGTTTGGGAAACCGTCGCTCCATGTTACACACCACGCACTGTTCGTGACTCTCAAGTCCCAGGTTCAAGGAGGTTTTCTGAACTCTCTGGAATAGAATTCTGGTGTAGAGTGAAGGCCCTGTCCAAGGAAATTAGCCAGTGCTAAAGTCTGTGCTATTTTAACTCCATCTTCCCTGGACACTTAGCCCTGTCAAGGTTTTACTTCAGCACAAAGCTGAAACAAACAGAGCATGAGAAAGCCTGTTCACTCTTTCCCTGGAGTTCCAATCGATTACCACATATGTACTGTGAGTCTACTATGTGCTCAGCTCTGGGAAAGGCACAGAGAGGGCTGGGCAGGCACCCGCTGGCACTGGGGACCCTTCTTCCTGGGAACACTAGACCCCAAGGATGGTCCATGGCAAAGAAAGGTTCTGTGTTTAAACCTTATTGGTCAACACATATGATGCTTTCCTAATGCCCTCACATTCTGCTCCCTGACTGCCACCCTCCACCCAGGGTCCCAGTGCACATTAGCATATTAAAGGCTCTGACAAGTCCTGCAGGAAAGAAACCTGCTGACTTTGTCTAACAAAAGTTTGTTTGCAAAACAAACCTTCTGGTATTTGACCTCAGAAGGTTTTAATTTTTTCATCTGAATTCCTATTTACCATACCACTGAGCTAGCTGGAGAGGAACACCCCAGCTGGGTGGAACCAGGAATGTACCGCATGCCTCTGGCCCGAGGATCAGATATTTTCAGATATCAGCTACAGAAAACAAAGATTGCCATCTCAACTTTGGGTGTTAACACTGACCTTGGCTTGTTAAAAATTTGTAAAAGGGCAGCTGACTCTGAGTAGCGTGTTATAATGATGATGGTAGAGGGAGTCACAGAATGTGAGAGCTCGACAGGTCTGGCGGGGGCTCGGGGTACAGCCGGAGAGAAGCCTGCCCAAGGTCGTGCAGTTTAGAGGTTACTCTGGATCCAAATCCAGACTTCCTTCCCTGACCCTGGCTCTGCCCCACCCCGTGCTGGCCAGCCCCGCCCACCATCTTCATCTCCCAGAGGGTGTCTTGGCTTCCCTGCCCTCCCCGGTTGAGCCCTGGAATGAGCACTGTGCCTCCTCTATCGGGGAGAGAAGAAGTTCCCTGCTGGGCAGGGCTGCCAGGAGGAGCCCACACAGTGTGGGGGAAGCCTCGCCAGGGCTGGCACAGAAACAGAACCCAGTCAATGGAACCGCTTCTCAGACTTCCTGACTTTTGCAGGGAGCGCATTGCAGGGAGTAATGCGCTGTGTGTGTTGGGGGGGGGGGGGCTTCACCTTTCTGGGTCTCTCTTTGTGTCCCTCTATGTCTCTCCATGTCTCTGTGTCCCTTCCCATCTCTGTCCAGCATGTGTTCTGATCCTGCTTTCCTCTAGACCTCTGCGCAATGCAGTTCCCTCCGCTTGGATCGAGCTGCCAGGCTCCGCCCCTTTCTCCTAAAGCTAACACCTAGTGGGCGTGTCAGGTTCAAGGCCAAATGTCGCTTCTGCAGGGAGGACCTCCCATCAGCCCCTGCTATACCTTCCCTCGTCCCAATGCTCATTGCAATAAGCATAATCTCCCAAAGTGGAGCATACGACATGACTGGGGGAGATGCGGGCTAGAACTATAAAAGAGTTTAATCGATTTTGTTTATTTTTGATTACACAGTATTTTTTTTTTTTAAGTGACAGACTCACCAAGCCTGGGAATCTCAAAAATGTTATTTGGCCAAAGGTCAAAGTTTAAAAGCATATTATTTGAAGAAATTATTAAGTAAATAAATAAATCATGTGCAATATCCTTATGCAAAAGCCTGACATTAGAACTCAACCTCACGCCATAAACAAAAGTTAACTCAAAATGGATCAAAAGGGGCTTCCCTGGTGGCGCGGTGGTTGGGAGTCCGCCTGCCGATGCAGGGGACGCGGGTTCGTGCCCCCGTCCGGGAAGATCCCACATGCCGCGGAGCGGCTGGGCCCGTGAGCCATGGCCGCTGAGCCTGCGCGTCTGGAGCCTGTGCTCCGCAGCGGGAGAGGCCACAACAGTGAGAGGCCCGCGTACAGCAAAAAAAAAAAAAAAAAAAAAAAGGATCCAAAAACCTATATGTAAGAGCTAAAACTAGATAACTCTGAAAAGGAAACACAGGGGTAAATCTTCATGACTTTGGATTAAACAGTGATTTCTTACACATGACACCAAAAGTACAAGTAACAGAAGAAAAAATAGATACATTGGACTTCATAAAAATTAAATACTTTTGTGTTTCAGAGGACGCCATCAGGAAAGTGAACAGATAACCCACAGAATGGGAGAAAAATCTTCTCTCTGGTGAGAGACTTACATCTAAGAACATATAATGAACCCTTACAACTCAATAATAAAAAAACAACTCAATTTTTCAAATGAGGAAAGGATTTGAATAGGTATTTCTTCCAAGAAGATACACAAATGGCCAACAAGCACATGCTCACATCACTAACCATCACAGAAATGCAAGCAAATTACAAGGTTACCACCTCACATCCTTCGAATGGCTAGTGTCAAAACCACAGATAATAACAAGAAAATGATTGTGAGAATCTGGAGGAAATGGAAGCCGTGTACACTGCCGGTGGGGATGTAAAGTGTTGTGAGTGACTTTGGAAAACTTTCCTCAAAAGTGAAACTGACTGACCATATGACCCAGCAATTCCCCTCCCAAGTATATTATATACCCAAGAGAAACGAAAACACATCTGCACAAAAACATGTACATGAATGTTCACTGCAGTGTTATTCATAATAGTCACAAGGTAGAAACAACTCATATGTCCATCAACAGAAAAACCAAATGTGGTGTATATACACCACGGAATATTGTTCACCCATAAAAAGGAACAAAGCACGACACCTGCTACAGCGTGGGTGAACCTGGAAGACATCATGCTACACGAAGGAGCCAGACACAAAAGGCCACATATTGTATGACTCCACTGATATGAAATGCCCAGAACAGACAGAAAGTAGACTCGTGGTTGCCAGGGGCTGGGGAGAGGGGAGAATGGGAGTGACCGCTAGATGGTACAGGGTTTCTTTTTGGGGAAACGAAAATGCCCTAAAGTTGACCATAGGGATGGTTGCACAACTCTGTGAATATACCAAAAGCCACTGAATTGTGCACTTTAAATGGATATGTTATGGCTTGTAAATTACATTTCAGTACAGCTGTTGCTAAACAAACAAATGAATAACTAACTGGAAAATATGGGAAATAGTGAGGGCGTTACCTGAGTGTCTAAAGCCTGGGAACCAGGGTTTTATTGCAATCTCTCTCCTGCAAAGCTTCAAAGGTTTGTTTTACTATTTGTATCAACCTAGCACGTTGCACCTTAAAGAAAGTCTTGCTGGGTGAACACAGCTGATATAAGGCACCATTCTGAGAACTCACGGATAAACACTTCAGCCTTTACCAACCATCCTATGAATGACATACTGTTATTATCTGCATTATACAGACGGGGAAACTGCGGCCTGGAGCGGTGAAGTGAGCTGCCTGAGGCCCCCCAGCTGGTAAGGGGCAGACCCACGACTTGAATCCGGGCAGCCTGACGCCAGAGCCCACACTGAACGTCCGCATGCCGTGGTGGCCCAGTGTGGCGGGCACTGGGGTCCTGGGATCAGCGGGCAGGGCTTCGACCCGTTCCCAGTGCACGTGCTGGGTGGCCCTGCACAAACTCTTCACTAATCTGAGTCCTAGTTTTCTCACCTGGAGAATGGGGAGCAACAACCCTGGTCACACCACGGGCTGTTGTGAGGATCGGTGACCTCGGTCATTCCTGAATAGGGGATGAGCGAATGGACATAAGTAATGCATCTGCCGTGTCACCCAGTCTCGCACACAGGTGCTCATTTGGGCTTCATACTCCTCTTGCCTTTCCTGCTGATTGTAAGATGGTAGCCCTGGCCCCTCGTCGCCCTAGCCTGGGATGTTCTGCCACTTCCTGTGTGACCTTAGGAGGGTTGCTGAAGTTCCTCGGCCTCTGTTTTCTCATCTGTAAAATAGGGATGGCAGTGGCACCTACCTCATATGGTTGTCCTAAGGAGCAACTGAGACATGGCCCTGAAGGCATGCATGTAAGCGCTGGGCAAACGCTAGTGTCCTGTTGGTTTTCTCATTTCTTATCTTTATGAGTGTCTAGAGATGGGGTCCTGAGATCTTTCTTTGAACAAATGTGTTGGTTCTTCACAAGAACCTCATGAAAGGTTTATTGCTATTATCTCTATTTTACAGACAAGAAAATGAGGCACAGAGAAGTTCAGCAAGAGGCCCAAGGCCACACAGCTGGTGAGCCCCACTTTAAGAAGGGGGTGGCGGCCTGGGGTCCTCCAGTGCTGGCTCTCACACAGACATAGGCTCAGAGAAATCCAACCTGCCCACAGTTCCCCCAAAGGACACAGTCATGTCCTTTCCTCCCCGCCCTCAGGCTTCTGTCCTGAGGTTTCCCTTCCCTATTCCAGAAGGCCCTCGGGAGATGAAATTAAAATAAATAAGCAAGCATATATAAATATAGAGCACTCATAGGTGGACAGGTGACGTGCATTATTAACTGAATCCTTGTGAAAACCCAGAAGGCATCACTCTTCCCATTTTACAGGTAAGGATATAAGATTGTAGTAGGTCAAGTGTCACGAACTCACCCCCAGGTCTCTGGGTGGAAGAGGCTGGATTTGAACCCAGAACTGTCGGGTGCCAGACTTGGATTTCATCACCATATTCTATTGGCCTGTCTCTCCCGGCACTTGCCTTATGTTGATTCCACTTGGATAATGAAGGCCAGTGGGGAGGGGCCACCGGACAGATACTCCCCCAAGCCCACTACCAATCCCGAGGCCCTGCCTCAGCCTAGGAAATGCAGGAGAAAGACGCTCCCTTTCCTAACTTTCTTTCTAACGCCAACTGCAGCCTGCGTCTAGACGCAGGTGGGTGGTCCAGACTCCTGGCTCTGCCGCTGGCCCGAGTATTTCTCCTGCATCCACGCAATCAATTTTCCTAGGGAATTACTTTCTGAATTTGACCTTTGAGAACCATCAATCTCACCAGAAAGCCATCATCTGAGATGCCTGACCCCGCTACACAGCACTTTTTGGCTCATCCATCAGGGAACGTTATTTAATAATGAAAGAGGGACAGGGCAAGGCTGGCCAGCAGTCCACTCCCAGCCCATCAGGATCTGCTGCCTGCCCCATCACAGAATCCCAGGGCTTTGACCCTTTGGATGGCAGCAGGAGTGGCTCCGTAAGAACGGGGGGTAACGGAGGAACAGAGACACTGAGTCAGTAGCCAGAGTCAGAGCAGATTCCCTGCTCCTGATCTGCCTGGGTGACCTCGAGCGAGTCACTTCTCCGGATCTCAGACCTTTCGCTTGCAGTTTGGAAGGCTTGAATTACATCTTAGCTTTTCAACTTTTCTATTTAGTTGTTCATGGGTGCCTAATATACTGTTTGGCACGCAGTGGGCTCTCAGTCGATAGCGGCTGAATGAACGAAGGAGGAAAGGAAGGGAGGGAGGAGACGAGGCACAGAGGCTCTTTGCACAGCATCTGGCATGGATGAGCCTTAACGGCTCAGTGAAAGCCAGGCACTATCGTGGCTGGAGCAGTGTGGTGGCAGGTGACCGCAGGGTCTTAGTCTCCGGGTCCATAAAACGGGGGACTTGACGGTTTCCACGGGACAGGGCTATTGAGAGGATGAAGATGGGCTGGCCCATGGGGCATGCTCAGCACAGGGTCGGGCACGTAGGGAGCCCCCCGTAAATACCAGCTGCTTTGCCATTGCTAATGGCCAACAAGTGACATCAGTGGGAATCTGGGGGGATCCCCAGGAACAAAGATTGTCCTTATTCGGCAGCCCCCGGGTGCCCAGCCCCAAGGCACAGGTCCCCTTATCCATGCTGTCCTGCCGACACCCTACTCCAGAGCCCCCCCCCCCGCTGAGATCAGCTGGCCTTTTCTCCAGGCCCCTTGGGACGCGCCCACTGTCCTCTTAGAGTCACTTCCACGAAGGGCCGACTGTCACTACAGTTGCCAGATTTAGCAAATAAAAATATAGCATGCCTGGTTAACTTTGAATTTCAGGTAAACGCTGAATAATTTTTTAGTATAAGTACAGGCGTGTCTCGGAGATAGTGCGGGTTCAGTTCCAGACCAATAAAGCAAATATCGCAATAAAGTGAGCCACATGAATTATTCTGGTTTCCCAGTGCATATAAAAGTTACGTTTACACTATACTGTAGTCTATTAAGTGTGCAATAGTATTATGTCTACAAAAATGTACCCACCTTGACTAAAAAAATATTATATTGCGAAAAATGTTAACCATCAACTGAGCCTTTGGTGAGTTGCAGCAGTAACATCACAGATCACTGTCCACCACAACCAATGTAATAATAATGAAAGAAAGTTTGAAGTAGTGCGAGAATTACCAACATGCGACACAGAGACCTGAACTGAGCAAACGCTGTTGGAAAAACAGCACCGACAGACTTGCTCGATACAGCGTTGCCACAAACCTTCAATTTATTAAAAAAACACATTATCTGCAAAGTTCAATAAAGTGAGAGCAGTGAAACAAGGTTTGCCTGTGTGTCCCGTGAAGCATCTGGGCACACGCTTACACTAAAAACATTGTTTGTGGCTCACCGGAAATTCGGATTTAGCTGGTATCCTGCGTTTTATCTGGCAGCCCTACCTGTCACCCCTGCTCAGGCACATGGTGAGCCATGGCCCTCTGGCCCGACCCCTGACCCCTCTCAAGGCCTGGCCTGGGTGTCCCCACCCACCCATCAGAAGCTGGCCGGGCTGCCTGCCCTCCAGAGAGGAGGCCACGGCTGCCTTCTCCTCTAAGTCGCTAAGTTGTTTCTTTTTCTCTAGTTGATGAGTCCCTAACGAGCCCCAGGGGACCATGACGGAGGCAGGACTGAGCCTCACCTGCACGGGAAGGCCACCCCAGACAACCTGAGTTCTCAGGGAAATGTGCCCTGCTCCTGCCAGGAGGAGACCGACACGCTGACTTCACCCGCTCCTGTCCACCTGCCGGGCCCGGCCGGGGGCCTGACAGCCGCGCGAAGCACGAAGCAGTCGTCGGACGGCAGGGGCACCGGCCGGTACCAGGCGCCAGCGTGCCCTGCCCCGCAGGGAGGGGCGGGCAGCGCCTGGGCCCTGCCGGCGGGAGTGCCATCTGGACACGGGCCTGGCACCAGTGCGCCACGAAAATCGAAATCGTGAGCCGGGCCCTCCCCTCCTCAGGGTGAGAGGAGCGGGGTGTTTGGAGCGCCTCCCAGACAGGAGGGCGGAGGAATGTAGGTCAACTCCTGGCTGCCGGAAAGAGTGATGTCATCGGCTCCTGGGGGAAAGATGGGGAAGTGGTAAGTTTAGGCGAGCGAGAGAGCCGGGTGCCGGAGCCGGGCAGGGAGGAGGGGGCCGGGGCTGGTTCCCCTCAATGGTCAAACTTGCCAGGATTTCAGGGCAGTCACAGGGACCCCTCGGTGAGCACAGGTGGGGCGCTCGGGAGAGCCCAGGACCCCAGGCGGTCTTGGTAATCGATCGCCTCTTCCTGGCGTCTCCCCCACTTCTTTTACCACTTGTCCAAACAGCATTGTGTATGCAGCCTTCTGGGAGCGGATGGGTGTATTTCTGACACCTTGAAGGTCAGAGTCGCTTGAAACAAGTTTCTATTTGAAAGCCTCCAGCAGCGCCTTCCCATTTCTCTTGTCAGAGAGAGCATTTATTTCTGGGGAAAGACTGTTCTTTTGTTTGGGGAAAAACAGTTCAGTGGGCTGCCGGGTTTATAGGGAAGCGAACCCCGAGCCTATGCTGGCCTGGAGATGTCAGCACGTGAGGGTGGACACATGAGGGAGAAGGCCGACCTCGAGAAGGGCACTTCCCTTGTGGAGGGGCTCATGCATCTGGGGCTGGAGGCCTGGGCTCCAGGGAGGAAGGATGCAGCCATGAGAGGGGGCTGGGGGCTCACGACAGAGGTGGTCCAGGGGCTGCCCCTCCCAGGCAGCCGGTGGCCACGGCCAATGGCTGGGTCTCCGGGTCAGTGCTGGCTAATGGCCATCCTTTGAAGTGTTCTCTTTGTACGTGATCATTCTCGCCCCAGCCTGTGAGTCCACGTGCAATGGCTCACCGTGGCCTGGGGGTGTTAGATCTTCTTTGGGGGATTAAGTGAGAGACCGTGTCTTTGGCTGGTACACAGCAGCGTGGAGAGATTGGCAGCCTTCAAGGAAGCAAGCGATGGCCAGGAGAACCTCTCCTGATCCCAGAGAGGCTGGATCAAGAGGTGACCAGCAATGAGAAGGCCATAGTTGGGGATCTCGCTAAGGGAAGGCTATAAAATATTGGACTCATAGCTAATTAGTGGAATGGGGGCAGGGCTAGGGTACTAGTGGAAAGAGGGCTCCTGGATGCTGGAGAATCTGAACCGTCTGGGTCAAAAGGCTTCAAGTCAAGCCCTGAGACCCCGAGAAGAGGGGACACTGAAAGCCGAGCCGCGGGGCGCGGGTGTGCAAGGCCTCGGCCACCTGGCGTGACCTGGCTCTCTCAGGATCACGTGGATGAACGCCAGCTGCTGCATCTCCTGGAACGCAGTCAGGCTGGCAGCTGAGTTCATTGCCAAATCAGATTTGGGCTTCTGTGCGAAGTCCTTTTATGTTAAGTGCTTTAACATACATCACCTCCTCCAGTCTATTGATAAATCCTATTACCCATTATGAAGCCAGAGGCAGCTTCCCAGCCAACAGGAGAGAGGCTGATGGAGGGGTGCTGGGGGGCTCGGGCGTGTGGCTTGGGGGAGACACGCTGGGTATGACCAGGCTGGTTGCCTGAAGCAAGCTCACCTCCTCCCCTGTGGGAGGGCTCAACACCCTGGAGGGGAGGGCCAGGCCTGGGTCGGGGGAGAGGGGGAAATGTGAGGCGTGCTGGGCGTGATGGTGGAGGGCCAGCCCATTGGTTTTGTCTACCCACCTCCTGGCTCCCGGATTCCAGACCCCTTCTCCTCCGAAAGAGTTACGAATATTAAGACCCATTTGTTCATGAACGAATGAGCGAATGACTTCAACGAATGCACAGCATTCCTGCCTGGTTCTCAGTGCTGGCCTCACAGGGTCAAGAACACAGACCCAGACCCTGTCCTCTCAGAGCTCAGAGCCCAGGGTGGGGAAGGGGGAGGGCGGCTGGATACAGGAGTGTGTGTGCAGCAACGCACCTGTGACAATGCAGTGGGATTGCTGTGCTCTTTGAAGGCCAGAGGAGGGGAGGCAAGGGCTGGCCGCCCGGATCGCCAGCCTGCGGGGACCCCGGAGAGGCGCCCTGCGAGCCAAGCCCTGAGGAATGAGGCGTTTGCCAGACAGGAGGGGCGGACGGGGTGCGTTGTGCTGCAGGCAGGAGGAGAAGCCCTGAGGCGAGTCAGAGGGACCCAGCTCCGGGCGGGGGGCTGGCCTGTGAGGACTCAGGGCCCAGGCTGCCCAGGGAGGCGAGAGGAAGGATGTGTGGTCCACGGGAACGGAGTTTCTAAGGTCAATGGGAAGCCACTGAAGGGTGTTGTTCAGGGCAGTGACGTGACTGGGTTTGGGTTTGGGGAAAAACCTCCATGTGGAAGGGGCAAGGCTGAAGGGGGCAAGTCCAGTCCCCTCCCCAAACAAAATCCTGATGCCCCTCTCTGTGGGGCAGGGGTAGTGATGGGGTCCATGTAGGAAACTGCTCAGGCTGACAGAGTGGGATGGGAGAGGTGGGTAGGAATCCAGAGGTGGTCACACTGGTCAGAATGGCCATCATTAAAAAGTCTACAAATAACAAATGCTGGAGAAGGTGTGGAGAAAAGGGAACCCCCCCCTACACTGTTGGTGGGAATGTAAGTTGGTGCTGCTACTATGGAGAACAGTATGGAGGTTCCTCAGAAACTAAAAACAGAATTACCATATGATCCAGCAATCGAACTGCTGGGTATATATCCAGACGAAACTCTAATTCAAAAAGCTACACGCGCCCCTATGTTCATAGCAGTACTATTCACAATAGCCAAGACACGGAACAACGTAAATGTCTATTGACAGAGGAATGGGTAAAGAAGATGTGGTGCGTACATACAATGGAAAACTACTCAGCCGTAAAAAAGAATGAAATAATGCCATTTGCAGCAACACGGATGGACCTAGAGATTGTCATACTAAGGGAAGTAAGTCAGAAAGAGAAAGACAAATACTATGTGATATCACTTATATGTGGAATCTAAAACATGACACAAATGAACCTAACTATGAAACAGAAACAGATTCACAGACGTACAGAACAGACTTGTGGTTGCCAAGGGGGAGAGGGTTGGGGGAGGGGTGGAGTGAGAGGTTGGTGTCAGCAGATGTAAGCTTTTATATATAGAATGGATAAACAACAAGGCCCTCCTGTATAGCACAAGGAACTATATTCAAAACGATATAGTTATCCTATGATTAAACTATAATGGGAAAGAATATATAAAAAAGAATGTATATATATATATATATATATATGTATAACTGAGTCACTTTGCTGTACACCAGAAATTAACACAACATTGCAAATCGACTATACTTCAATTTAAAAAAAGATATTTTAAAAAAAGGAATCCAGAGGTGGGCATTTCCCCACAGAGTGGAAAGAGGCAACTCCAAATGGGGGAGAGGCACCCGGACTCCCCGAGGCCAGGGCAGCCCAGACGAGGCCCCTCGTCGACCCTGGGCTTCTGCAGAAGGCTCGGCTCGTCCTGCGGGTCAGCCTCTGTGCCCTGGGCTGCGTGAAGGCGGTGGAGCGTGTGATGTGTGTGTGTGACCACTGCTTGTGGAAGTGGATTCACGCGTGCAGGTGGGGCAGGTACGTGTGTACATATAAGGGAGCACCTGTAAATCTAAAACGTGCTGAGGGACTTCCCTGGTGGTCCAGTGGTTAAGACTCCGTGCTCCCAATGCAGGGGGCCCGGGTTCAATCCCTGGTCAGGGAACTATATTCCGCATGCCGCAATGAAGATCTCGCGTGCCGCGACTAAGACCCGACGTGACCAAATAAATAAATTAATTAAAAATGAATAAATAAAACATGCTTGATAGGGGCAGCGTGCCAGCAAGCCTTCAAAATGACCCACTCTGGGCTCCCCCTGTTGTGGGGTAGAGAAGCGGCCCAGCCAGGGCAGGAGCCCCCACTCCAGCCCTGTCTGTCCTGCCCATGCCTCATTAGCCTCAGTTACAGCTAATAAGGTCCCTCCAATCCCCAAGCTGGGGGCGGGGCAGAGAGCCAGACAGGAGCACAGATCCAGGGATTCAACTTGGCTGGAGAGGGTCCCCCAGGTGAGCCACGCACCCGTGGAAATGGGGTTTTGTTCAGGTAACTAAATACTGACTCCTTACAAATAACAAGGGCTCCCATTTCGCAAGCACCTACTGCACGTCAGGCCTTGAGCTGACCTACAAGTGCTCAGACAGTCCTCAAAACAGTAGGATCCCATTTCACAGATGGGGAAACTGAGGCTCGGGAAAATTGAAGAGACTTGCCCTGGACCATAAACTAGCAAATGAAAGAGTCTGAATTCAAACGCAGTCTTCTCTTTGACACCAAGATGTGCCACTATCGACTCAGTACAAAGAGACCCTGGAGCCCCGAGGATGGCTGCCTTCGGTTGCCGGGACGATATGGGGTCTTTAGAAGTGTAAGATGCGGGGTTTCTGGCCGAAATATTGTCTGTCAGCCCGCACCTGTTCTCTTCTCCTTGTACATCGTGGAAGCCCCCCCCCCCACCCCGCCCCCATCCTCTCAGGCCCTCTGCCCCTCGCTGATGGCTTTCTCCAGCAGTTTCCCCTGCTGTTCCTTTCTGTTTTCTCTGCATCATCACCAGAACCCCAGGGTGCTGCGGTCCCTCCCTCTTTTCAGGAAGAACCCTTTCCTTCCCTCAAACTCCCCACCAGCTTGTACTCCATTTCCCTGCTCCCTTTCATGATCAAACCTCTGGAAAGCCTTATCGACACCACTTTTGGTTTTTTTACCCCTCATTCATTCTTTTAAAATCTTCTGCATTCACCCTGGAATCCACCCAAGATGGGCTTTGTCCCCGACTCCCCCAAATCTGCCCTCCCAAGGTCACCTTTGACCTCCACGTTGCTAAGTCCACGGACCCACCTGGCCGTCCTCTGTCTGGACCCCTCAGTGGCACTGGACACTGATGCCCATGCCCCCTGGACATGCTCCGCCCACTGGGCTTTCGGGCACCATCCTTCCCGATTTTCTCCCCTCTATGGCTCCTTGCTCTCCATGTGCTGCCTTCACCGTCCAACTTCCCAGGGCTCCATCCCAGGCCAGCCCTCACCTTCCTCCTTGTTCTCAGAGCCTCACACGCTCCCATGGCGTCGGGGGTCATCTCTAAGCCCGGGACTGGGTTGCCTGCCCTTCAGACTTGGACGTCCAAATGCTCCCATGCCTCAAGGGCACCTCACAGCAACAGGTCAAAACAGAACTCTGGGGCTTCCCTGGTGGTGCAGTGGTTGAGAGTCTGCCTGCCGATGCAGGGGACACGGGTTCGTGCCCCGGTCCGGGAGGATCCCACGTGCCGCGGAGCGGCTGGGCCCGTGAGCCACGGCCGCTGAGCCTGCGCGTCCGGAGCCTGTGCTCCGCAACGGGAGAGGCCACAACACTGAGAGGCCCACGTACCGCAAAAAAAAAATAATAATAAATAAAATAAAATTTAAAAAAACCAGAACTCTTCCTCTGGGGTCACAGCCACTTGGGAAAACCGTTCTGCAGTTTCTTATAAAGTTAAACACACATTTATCATATGACCCTACAATCCCACACCCGGGGATTCACTCAAGAGAAATGAAAGCTTATGTTCATACCCAAACCTTTACACGAATTCTCAGAGCTGCTCTATTCATAGCTGCCCCAAACTGGAAGCAACTGAAATTCCCTTCTCTGAGCGAATGTGTTAGGGAACCGTTGATTGAAACCGCTCACCTTGGCCCGGCATGACGATGACTGCTTCCCTGAGTTGTCTCACAACAGGAGGTCCCGATAAGGAGCCCGGTGCTACAGCCAAAAACTAGCCAGAAGAATTTGGGAGGGGCCCCAAAGGGGAAGGGGACGCCAGCCCATAATATGTCCTACCAACCTCCCAGAAACCCTCGCGCTGGAATCCATCTTGGCTGAGAGATGCACGCGCCACCAGGAAGGACCCTGAGTCAGAAAAAATATGGGTGAAGCAAGATGATTGGCCAGATACAACCCGGAAACTCACCCCATCACCATAAACCCCGAGACTGCGAGCCACGTGGCAGAGCAGTCTTCCTGGGCTCCCTTACTCTGCTGCTCTCCGTCCGGGCGCCCCTTCCCAATAAAGTCTGCTTTGTCAGCACGTGCGTCTCCTCGGACGATTCATTGCCAAGTGTTAGACAAGAGCCCACTTGGGCCCTGGAAGGGGTCCCCCCTCCTGCAACAATGGACGGAACTGCAGTGCTGGGGGCAGGATGCTCCCCGGCAATAAAAAGGACCATGCTTGATGGCAACAACACAAGCACCTTGAGGGCACTGTGCTGAGCGAAGGAAGCCTCTCACATGCTGTGCGACTCCATTTACAAGACGTTTTCAAAAAGACAAAGCTGTAGTGACAGAGATCAGTGTTTGCTGAGGACTGGGGGCCGGGAGAGGGGGGTGTGGCTACAAGGGGGCAGCTCGAGGGAGCTCTCTGGGGAGATGGACTGTTTTGTGTCTTGATTGTGCTGGTGGTCCTATGAATCTACGTGGGTTAAAATTCATAGAACTGCACCCCCAAAGGTCAATTTTACTGGATGATAATGTATAAAGCAAAATGTAAACATATTCAAACATTTCTTCCAGAAACTTCTTCCTCCCCCGGCTGTCCCCACTTCACTAGGTACAATCTCCATCCACCCAGGGTCTCCAGCCAGAACCCGGGGCTCCCCTGGATGCCTCCTACCAGCCACTCCATCAACTCCATCCCCAGGCAGCCCTCGGCTCCCATCTCCACGTCCAGAACCCAGTCCAGGCTGTGCTTTGTCTTGGCGGAAACTGCCTGGTCTCCCTCCAGCTGCCCCTCCCAGCTCAAGCGGCCGGCCAAGCATCAGAAATCAGTGTGACCTCCCCGTCTAAAATCCTGCAATGGCTTTCCCTGAACTTAGGACAAACCAACTCCCTCCCGAGGCTGCAGGGCTAGCACCACATGGCCCTGTCCCCTCTGCTCTCACGGCGCTCACACACTCTAGCCACGTCATATTAAGCTCTTAGAAGGCATCACCCGTGAGTTGAAGGCAGGGCCTTTGCACCTGCGGTTCCCCTGCCAGAAACGCACCTCCGCCTGCTCCGGCTCCCCCTTCCGCCTGCAAAGCTACTTCCTCGGGGGGCTTCCCCCACCACCTGGGGCCTGGTGTCAGGTCGCCCCTCCCAGCCACCCTCCCTGTAGCCCCCTCGGTTTGTCACCTTCCCAGCACCTTGAGTCACCTGTGGTGGTTTGTTTTGTTTATTCCCATCTCCCTACTAGACCGTAAACCCCGTGGGGCTCTTGGATCTGAAGCACCTGGCTATGTTGGACACATAGTAGGTGCCTGTTATAGATTGAATTGTGTCCCCCAAAAAGATAGATGGAAGTTCTATCTATCCTGGTGCCTGTGACTCTGACCTGATATGGAAACAGGGTCTTTGCAGATGTGATTAAGATATAAATTAAGGGGCTTCCCTGGTGGCGCAGTGGTTGAGAGTCCGCCTGCCGATGCAGGGGACACGGGTTCGTGCCCCGGTCCGGGAGGATGCCGCGTACCGCGGAGCGGCTGGGCCCATGAGCCATGGCCGCTGAGCCTGCGCGTCCGGAGCCTGTGCTCCGCAACGGGAGAGGCCACAGCAGTGAGAGGCCTGCGTACCGCCAAAAAAAAAAAAAGATATAAATTAAGATGAAGTGATACTGGAGTAGGGTGAGCCCTTAGTCTAGTACGACTGCTGTCCTTTTAAGAAGAAGAGATATGGGGAGGACACTCTATCGAGACAGAGGCACAGAGAGAAGACGGCCACGAGAAGACAGACGAAGGGATGGGATGACGCATCTACAGCCAGGGGATGCCAAAGACGCTGGCTTCCCCCAGCAGCTCGGAGAACGGATTCTCCCTGACAGGTTTTGGAAAGAGCATGGCCCTGCCACCACCTTGATTTCAGACTTCAAGCCCCCAGAACTGTAAGGCAATACATTTCTGTTGTTTTAAGCCCACCTGATCTGTGGTACTTGGTGATGGCAGCCCTAGGAGACTAACTAATACAAGTGCCCATTAAAAATATCCATTGAATGAATTAATACGACAGTGACAAAACTCTCAGAAGGAAATCCTCCCCACTCAGCGAGAGAAAGGGGGGCGCTCGTTCTCCCCAGCACTGTTGGAAGGCATCACTGTCAGGGATTCCATCCCTAACTCACCCACTGGGGCCCCATATCTTCTGAGACCCCAGCCAAACCCAGGACCCCGCTGCTGCCCCCCCCCCCCCACCAGGGCTGGGGCCACACCTGGTAGGTGAGCAGCCCAGAGGTACCCAAAGGAGCCTGGACAAATGCCCCATGGGTCCCCCTGCCACACTTGGCAGTGGACACCCCCCCATATCCTCAGCACAGCTCTGCCCCCGCCCCAGTCCTCAGCAGACGACAGTATGGTGCGTGTCCCATCTTTGGTGGGAGGGAGTGGTTCAGGAAGATTGGCAGGTTCGGTTAAAGGGTGTAAACTGCGCCTAACAAAATCTCTGTCCTTAATGAGCTGGGAACATACATGTTGGGTTGAAAAAATAAAAAATAGAACACGAAACTGACTCTCCAAACGTTTGGGGATCACGGACCCCTTTGGCAATGGAATGAAAATGAAGGCCCTCACTCGGGCCGACCTCACACCCACACGATGCTTAGCATGTATTTCCGGGAGTCCAGGACCATTCAGGCCCACTCTCCTGAAAGCACACGGGCCCCGTAGAAGGAACTCCAGGCTGATCACTCCCTGGGATCCTGGTGTTTTATTGACACAGTGGTGACCCTAGCACTTACTGCATGTTTACCACGGTCTGGCCACAGCTCTGAGCCTCTTCACGGGTTGTCTGATTTAAACTCCATGGTTATGGGACTTCCCTGGTGGTGCAGTGGTTGAGAACGCGCTTGCCAATGCAGGGGACGTGGGTTCGAGCCCTGGTCCGGGAAGATCCCACGTGCCGCGGAGCAGCTAAGCTCGTGAGCCACAGCTACTGAGTCTGTGCTCTAGAGCCCGTGAGCCACAACTACTGAGCCTGCATGCCACAACTACTGAAGCCCGTGTGCCTAGAGCCCATGCTCCGCAACAAGAGAAGCCACCGCAATGAGAAGCCTGCACACCACAACGAAGAGTAGCCCCTGCTCGCTGCAACTAGAGAAAGCCCGTGCACAGCAACAAAGACCCAATGCAGCCAAAAATGAAACAAACAAACAACTCCATGGTTATTATCTCCATTTTATGGAGGTGGGAAAGGAGCCACAGACAAGTTAAGAAACTTGCCCTGGGTCACACCTGAGCCAGGATTTGCACTTGGACAGTCTGACATGGAAGCCATCCACCTATTTCTTTTTCTTCTTGTGTGTGTGTGTGTGTGTGTGTGTGTATGTGTGTGTGTGTGTGTGTGTTAAAATATACATAACATAAAACTTACTATTTTGCCATTTTAAAGTGGATAATTCAGTGACATTAAGTACATTCACGTTATCGTGCAACTACCATCAATATCCTTTTCTAGGGACTTCCCTGGTGGTCTAGTGGTTAGGACTCAGTGCTTTCACCACCGTGGCCAGGGGTCAATCCCTAGTCGGGGAACTAAGATCCTGCAAGCTGTGCAGCACAGCCAAAAATAAAATAAAATTAACAAACAAACAAATAAAAGCAATTACCTTTAAAAGATATCCTTTTCCATGGGGAGGGGGAAGGGTGAGCTGTGACAAAGTGAGAGAGCGGCATGGACATATATACACTACCAAACATAAAATAGATAGCTAGTGGGAAGCAGCCACATAGCACAGGGAGATCAGCTCGGTGCTTTGTGACCACCTAGAGGGGTGGGATAGGGAGGGTGGGAGGGA